>NW_027496261.1:0-230860 GCF_021521415.1 Bidens hawaiensis | reverse complement strand
CGCGCGGACTTGCTGAACGACCATGTTTTCGCTGGGTCGGCTTTCTTCGCTGCTTCCCAAGAGCTTCGTCGTGATTATGTTAAAGTACGCGACGCTCTTGTGGAAGCCCAGCGAGAGGCTAAGGTGGCCGCCTGGAACCTGTCTGATGCTCGCGCGCGAGCTGAGAAACTCCAGGCGGAGCTCAGTGAAAACAGAGCAAGTGCCAACACCGCATACATCAAGCGCGGGCATGAGCTCCAAGCTGCGCGGGAGAAGCAGCAGTTGGCGGAGGCCGAAGTTGCCAAGTACGCGCGCAGAGTGCGTGTCTTGGAACAGCAGGCCGAGGCGCGTGACCAAGCTATCGTCCAGAGTATCACTGAGAAATCATCACTGGAGAGCGAGGTTGCGCGCCTGAAAAGGGATTTGGCGGGTCCGCGCAGGCCGATAGAGATGAGGCCTTAGCGACGGCGGCGTCTAGCCAGGAAGCACTTGGTGCTGCGCAGGCGGAGAAAGAAAAAATTTTGGCTGGCAGCAGCGTCTGATAAGGAAGAACTAAAAAAGACTAAGGAAACTGTTGAGTTATTAAACTCTCAGGTTCCTGCCCTCGAGACGTCTGTTGCTGGTCTCGCGCAGGATCGCCAATGGCTGGTGTCACAGGGCATGGCTCGCTGCGCTTTGGCGATGAAATATTCCGCCGAGTTTCAAGCCCTTGTGATGGACTGCAATGCCGCCGCGCGTTTGGTGGGCCGAGCTGAAGGGTTTACGGATGGGTATGAATATGGCATGTTGAGGAAGAACCCATCCGAGTACCCTTACAAGAGCGATGCGCCTGCGCGGACATGGCCGCGGTGGGGGAAAAGTATATGAATACTCCCATCCCCATCCTTATGCAGGTACCTTGATCATAATGAGTTTTTCTTGACTAACTTTTCTAAGTGTTTTGTACTCATTACTTTTCTAATGATTTACAGATAGCTGCGCTTGCTGACCAGCCCGACCTCGGCGCGCTAAAGAAGTTGCTTGATGATTGCGAGAGGGCTGGTGGCGATGATGGTGGCGCGGGGGATGTTGCCCCTGCCAGCGGCTCTGGCGCGGCGAAAGAATCTGCTCGTGACACCGTTGTGATCGAAGACTCCAATGAGGAGGAAGAACTTGACTATGGTCAGTTCGGGGATGAGGAGCAGACCGCGCCAGATGCTGCGGGAGATGATGAGGGTGATGAAGCGGCTGACGTTGACGTGGAGACTTGAGAAGCCCTTCATCAAATTTTGTATATTTATTTTTTATACTTGTAATTTGTAACTCATCATACTTGTAAATTTCGATCCAATGGAATGAAACTTGTTCTCTCGTTTTCATATCTTGCGCATTTCCATTCATCTCTTCATGTTAGGTTGTATAGATATAAGATATGCTTGCACGTTAAAATAAGAACAAGGTTGTATGGAAATTATTCACTTAACCTCTGTTCTATTTTGTTTGTGGTTCTCGCAGTATCTTGCTCATGCTGACATGCGCGCTAACTTGTCGTTATTTTCTTTTTCGCGCGTCGTTGTCGCGCGGGATGGAAGTATGAGTTTAGCCATTACATGTCAGCTTGTGTTACTCAGATATCCACTATGATTCCGCGCGCGGCCTCGACCTGAGACCTTAACATGATATGGGCATGTACTTTGCCTTAGTTGTGTTTAAGGATTTTTATGATCAGGCTGCGCGGGATGTAAGATGGATGTTTGTGAGTGTTTTGAGCTAAGGCTCTTTGTTTTGGGCTAAGGCCCTGACGTTTTTAGAGTTAAGACTCATTAACGTGTTTGAGCTAAGGCTCGTAAGTTTGGGCTAAGGCCCTGACGTTTTAGAGTTAAGACTCGTTAACGCGTTTGAGCTAAGGCTCGCGCATGTATGTTTTACTTCGCTTTATTTTGTTTTGAAGTCAATATAGTGTTGTCATATTGTTCCAATTTAATAAAGGAAGTGTGAAACATGTATGCAAAGGTAATAGAACAAATATTGAAAGATAGCGCGACAAATATTGAAAGATAGCGCGAATCATCATTCATGATGGCTTAAAAGCCTTCATTACAAATTTGAACTTTTACATGAAGCATTTCTAAGTTGTGCCGCGTTCCACGAGCGCGGTATCTTTTTTCCATTCAAATCTTTTAAAGCGTACGCGCCTTTCCCCAAATCTTCTGAAATTTGATAAGGTCCCTCCCAATTGGGGACATTTTTCCTGGGGGTATGCGCGACTAGCTTCATTGTTCGAAGGACAAAATCATTTTTCTTGAAGTGGCATTCTTTAACGCGCTGATTATAATATTTTTCCAGCTTTTTCTTGTATCTGGCTTCATTAATGATAGCCGCTTCTCTGCGCCCTCAAGCAAGTTAAGGTCCAATCTTCTTTCGCGCTCGTTATCAGTTTGCTCATCATGAGTACCCTATGGGATGGGCATCCAATTTCTGCTGGGATCATAGCCTCTGTCCCATAGGTTAGGCTGAACGGGGATTCGCCATTGCTAGTTTTGCTTAATGTCCTGTGCGCCCACAGGACATTAGGTAACTCTTCGACCCAAGAATAGGATTCTCCCTCCAACCTTTTCTTCAGCCCATTTAGCAAACTTTGATTCGCGCGCTCCACTTGACCATTCCCCTGAGGGTGGTAGACGGATGTGAAGATTTGGTTGATGTGCAATTCTCTGAGCCAGCTTGATATCTTCCTGTCAGTGAATTGTTTGCCATTGTCGCTCACAATTTCCATGGGAAGGCCAAAACGGCAAATGATGTGGCTCCAGATAAATTGCTTCATCGCCTCAGCTGTGATTTTTGCTAGTGGTTTGGCCTCAACCCATTTTGTGAAATAGTCTATCGCCACTACCAAAAATTTCACTCGCCCTTGCGCTTTGCGGCAGGGGCCCTACAATATCAATGGCCCATTTGTGGAAAGGCCATGCGGAGGTGACTGGAATCAAGTTGTTCTTTGGACGCATGGTGTTTGGCGCGTAGCTCTGACATGCCTTGCATTTTTGGATTTCTTTTAGCGCATCCAAGTACATGCCTGGCCAATAGTAGCCTGAGCTCATCGCCTTGGCAACCACCATGCGCGGGCCAGCGTGAATTCCACAGATTCCTTCATGAATCTCCCTAATCACATAGGTTGCTTCTTCAGCATCCAGGCACTTCATGAGCGGTCCAAGATAAGAGCGCCGATATAATGTACCATCAAGTAATTCATAGTTCTGTGCCTTGTGTCTTATCTTTCTCGCCTGTGCGCGATCGTCCGGTAACTTCCCCTTCATCAGGAATTCTGTTATTGGAGTTATCCAGGATGAAGGGGTTGTATGAATTACAAGGACCGATTGCGTTTGCACTGACGGGCTGCTCATTACCTCCACCCTGACATCTTCGCCAAAGTGATCAAAATTAGTTGATGCCATTTTACTCAACGCGTCAGCGGACTTGTTTTCGCTGCGCGAGATGTGTATTATTCTGAAGAAGTCAAACTGCTCAACGAGCTTTTTTGCCTGCTCTAGATACAGAGGCATTGTGTTCTCCTTGGCGTCATATAGGCCGTTGACCTGAGCAGCTACCAAGTAAGAATCAACATGCGCCTCTAGTCTTTTAACCCCAAACTTGCGCGCGATGCGCAGACCAGCCAGCAGGGCTTCATACTCAGCCTCATTGTTGGTACTCTTGAAGTCCAACCTGATAGCATAAGTATATTCACGATTATCAGGGTCCATCAGTTTGAGGCCTGCGCCGGACCCTTCGCTGTTGGAGGCTCCATCAGTGAATAGCCTCCAAACATCTTCTTCATCATTTGCTCGCGGAGGATCTACCTCGCGCTGAGCTTCTTCAATCTTTCCGTCTGGGATTTCCGTGATGAAATCCGCCAAAACTTGACCCTTTATCGCTGGACGGGGCTTATAAGTGATCGTGTGTTCACCTAATTCCAGCGCCCACTTTGTCAGCCTTCCGGAGAGCGCAGGGCGTCGCAAAACTTGCTGGATGTTGTAACCAGTCAGAACTTCAATAGGATGACCATTGAAGTATCTATGGAGCTTGCGCGACGCGTGTGTTAGTGACAAAACTAACTTTTCCATTATGGAATAGCGCGTTTCAGGGTCTGTGAGCACCCGACTCACATAGTATATCGGCGTTTGTATCCCCTTGCGATCCACCAATAATACTGCGCCGATCGCGCGGTCTCCAGCTGACAGGTACAATGTAAGGGTCTCGCCAGGAAGTGGAGCTGTGAGCGCTGGCAATTTAATGAGACATTCTTTTATCTCAGTGAAAGCTTGCTCAGCCTCAGGCGTCCACTTGAATTGGCTCTTCTTCAAACAGTTCCTCAAGGTGTTAACGAATGGAGTAGATTTGCTGGCGTGGTTCGCTAGGAACCTGTTGATTGACACCAATCTACCATTCAGCTTCTGAACCTCTTTCATGGTGGATGGTGAAGGCATGTCAAGGATGGCTTCCACCTTTTCAGGGTTCACCTTGAAACCATCCTTAGTGACCATTACACCAAGAAATTTCCCCTCTTCTGCGCCGAAAGTACATTTGCTCGGGTTGAGCTTCATGTTAACCTCCGTTAGGCGCTGAAGGGTTTCCTCGATGTCTTTGAGCATTTGTCTCTCATCCCTGCTCTTGATCACCAAATCATTGACGTAGACTTCTAGATTTCTTCCGATTTGTTCACTGAAAACCGAATCCATAAGTCTCTGATAGGTTGCGCCCGCATTTTTTAAACCAAAGGGCATTTTTGTGTAACAAAAAACACCCTTGTCGGTTCTGAAGGCCGTCTTGTCTTCATCCTGTGGTGCCATTTGAATCTGGTGATAGCCTTTGTAGGCATCCAGGAAACATTTGAGCTTGAATGGCGCCACGGAGTCCACCTTTGCGTCGATGTTTGGGAGGGGGGTAACAATCTTTCGGACATGCTTTGTTGAGGTCCTTGAAGTCAATACACATTCTCCATGACCCGTTGCTTTTCTTTACCATCACAGGATTGGCTACCCATGTCTGGTATCGAATTGGGCGGATGATGTTTGCGCGCAACAGGTCCTCCACTTGCTCATTCATGGCCTTCGCCTTTTCATCCCCCATGATTCTCTTTTTCTGTGCAATTGGCTCCACCGACTTAAACGTGTTAAGAGAATGTTGCGCCAAGTCTCGCGGGACCCCCGTCATATCGGAGTGTTGCCACGCGAAAACCGACGTGTATTTTGTAAGCAACTTTTTCATTCTCAATCTCGTTTCGTCTGAAATGGTAGCGCCAATTGTGACCGTTTGCTCTGGGAATTTTGGGTTTAAAATCCACTTCTCTGGCGCATTGTCAGCCATTGTAAGTTTCATTCTCCCTTCCCGCGGCGTGCTTGTCACTGCGCACAAATGATCGCGGTAAACAAATGCTACGCCTGTTGGTGTAGGGATCCCCAATGCGCCGTGCGCTGGCGACGGTACAGCATTAAATTGGGCAATCGTTCCCCTACCCAGGATCATATTGTGGCATGACGTGGTGGGCAAGACCAAGAAGTTGACAACTTCGGCTCGCTTGTGCTCATCATCCCCCATAGTTAGTTCAAACTGAATCTGGCCTAGGGGATGTATGATTTCATTTGAGACACCACAGATTGGTGCGTTCACAATTTCGAGCCGCGCTTGGTCTGCCGGGTCTAACTTTCTGAAACACTGCTCATACATAATGTCAGATTCGCTTCCAGTGTCCACCAGGACCTTTGACACTTCGTAATGAGCAATGTGTGTGGTAATGACGAGAGGACTGCTTATTGAAGGGCCTCCCCTGATTCTTGGGAAGATGACTTGCTGCTCGCGCCAATCTCCGTGAATTTGCACGCTTCTCTTTCTTGACGTCTGCCCTTGTCGTCCCCCCTCAGCCACACAGATTCTTTTGTACTTCTTGCTGGCAGAGGCTCCCTCCAGTTGCTCATCTTCTATTCTTTGGTTTTTTACCAAGTGAGCCAGCCTGCCCGACTTTACATCCTTCTCGATCGCATCCTTTAAATGATGGCATGCGTCGGTGTTGTGGCCCGGGGACCTGTGAAATTCACAATATTTGCCACTGTTTTGCGGTCCCTTGTAGTGTAGTTGTTTGGGAGGCTTGAATTGGACATTCTCAGTACTTAACACCTGTGAAGGTGTTTTAGTGAGGGGAGTCCATATTCTTGGCAGAGGTCTGCTGGGATCTCTGCCGCCCTCCCTCTTGTCACCCTCCCCGTGTTTACGAGCATCCTTTTGGGGCTGGGGTGAGCTTGGTTGCGCTTGTTTTTCCGCGGAAGAAAAACTTGTTGGCTGCAACCTGGACCATACAGAGTTCTGTTTGGCCCTCTTCTCTTTGCTGCGCGGTGATTCAGCCTGATGCGCTCTTTCTCGTGCCCTATCTTGGGCAATCTGTTTCTCATTTCTCGCGAAAACTCGCGATGCCTCCATTAACTTGGCCCACGTGGTGGGCATACCATCTTTGCTTACGAGAGCTCGTCGTAACTGATCACTGCGCGCGCCTTGTATAAAGGCCACGCGCAGGAGCTGCTCAGTTATGCCCCCGATTGCCAGGGACTCCTGATTGAAACGAGTGATGTAATCTTCAATCGTTTCATCATTCCTGCGTATGCAGTGCATGATGTCATCAGGATCGCGCGTGTGCCTGCGCTGCTGTACGAAGTGGGCTTGGAACTTTTCTAATAGTTCCTCGAACCCATCAATTTGCCCTGTCGGCAAGCTCTCGAACCATACCCGCGCAGCGCCCGTGAGGCAGCGAGCAAACATATGACACCATGTTGGCATCGTCCAGCTCTCTAGGTTTCCCGTGTTATAGAAACCCTGCAAAAAGTCATCTGGATCTGTTGTGCCATCATATTTGCCCAGACCACTTGGCATCTTGGTCTTGTGCTGGATGGGAGCCTGCGCGATGCGCGCAGTAAACTTTGAGTGTTTTACCAGGATGGCTGGTCTGTAGGGTGTGGTTACGTCAACTTGCCCTCTGACCGGTGGGCTGTATGGCATGTGCAGATCCAGATCTGCTCTGGCCCCAGGCGCCATGTTCACAGGCGCGCGGAGCTGCGAGCCTCCTGCATGAGTATCCCTTGTCTTCCTCATGCTATGCACTTCTTCATCACTGAACTCAGTGTGTGCAGTGTGAACAGAATGCCCTTCTTCCGGCGCGCGCGGCCTTTTTGTAGGCTGCTTATCAATCGCTTGTCTTTGTGTTTGGTCGGCTAGCTTCTTCTGTTTGATCATTTCAGTGTACTTTTCCATCAGACGCCGCTGCTCATTTATGAGCCATTCATTCGGATCGTTTGCTTCATCTTCTGGACCCATTGGTCCTTTCAGCTTCGCGCCGGCCATATTTTGTAACGTGTGATCGTCTGGAAGAGTTTCAGTCTGGCCGTGAGGGGTTGTGACGAAGGGACGGTTGCTGGTGGTACGCGTAGAATCACGCGGAACCCTCAGAACCTGCTGTCCGTCGTTAACACCCTCACGTTCAATATCCTCCAGAGCTTGATCAACGTTACGAACTCCAGAAACCATGGTGATTGATTTTTTTCTTTTTTTCGCAGATCTGGATGAGATCTGATTGCCGTTTGTAACAGTGGATGGCGCCAATGAAGAAACGTGGATCTACTCACTGGTAGCAGATCTACTTTCCTCGGGTATGATTAAACTGTTTCACCGATGGTTCTTCTGGGTCCGAGTTCTTCCACCTACAAAATGAACAGCGCTGTTACTTACCCCTCAGAAAGGGACAGAGGGGTCCTCTTTGGGGTAACCCTCCGGCGTGAGAATCAGTATCTTTGTGGAGAAGATAATAAAATGTGAGTCAGTGAAATCTCAAGAGTATTGCTGAATCGCTGAATACTCTTGATTATGTGACTGTGTGTTTTCTGTAACTGACTGTGAGTGAATACAATTCAATATGATTGAATGTGATATCACTGCTTGTAACTGTCAATGATTGAGTGTGAATGAATGTGTCATCAAAGTGGAGTTGATGCTGTATTTATAGTGCTAGGGTTTCCACTGGCTGGGCTCAGCCTCGTTGGCCTCCTCCAATCGCACTGCGCCACGTGTCCTCTGGGACACCTGGCGCTTTCTCGTTGGTTGAAATCATGTGGTAGCACATGTGTCATGCTGAGTTGTCGACCTTTCATTTGGCAGCTGTCAACATCAGCATATTCTTACTCCTTAAAAAGATGCCTTCTAGAAGAGTGTCTGACGTGCACAATCAAGGTTGCCCTGATCCTGATTTGGATAAGGACGAGGTTGATTATGTGCACGTGTGATATGCGCCCATCCTGAGGATGCGCGAAGTCTTCTTTTTATTCTCACGCGCAGATATTTCATGCGCAGGTGTGATATGCACGAGCGTGTGATATGCGCCGCGCGCTGGTGCGCCACGCGCATATGTGACGCGCGAGCATATGTGATGTGCAAGAGCATGCGATATGCGCCGCGCGCATATGTGATGCGCGAGCATATGATGCCTGAGCATGTTTTGTATGCGCGATGCGCCTGGGTTTTGGCTTTGTGCCTTCATAATGTCTTTATCTTGTGGGTTGACCCGCCTTGCTTGGTGTTGAGGCGGGTACATACCTCTTCAGTATTCTTTTGGTTTTTAATAAAATATAAGAATTGTATTAACAACCGACCCGCTTAATATTTACTTGTTACATTGTCCACTTATTTCCCCCACTTTATTTACGTGTTACACCTTTTACATCAACTTGTCACCCACTTCTCATTTTGCATGTCGTACTTTCCACAAAACTTGTCATGTTATCAAATTTCTTAATTTCCAATATGTTAATTTTGAAAGCTTTTTTGTAACGTAGAATCGCTATTCCTTTCTTTCTACGTTTATGTTGGAGTTGTACTCAAAGCTTCTAAGGTTGGTTACCACTAACATCAGATATTGTGTTCTCAAGAGAATTTGCAAATTGTGAGATTTTAACATGGGGCCTGTGTTGGTTTCTCGCTTTAATCTTCCATCTATGGTATGATGACACTCCACTATTTGTCCTAACAACCTATGTTGTAGCTATGACACGTTATTTTAGCTGCATTCAAAACTCGTAAGGTGTCCCATTCAAGTGATGGCACGTTATATGAAACTCAATAAAATCAAGAAAATCCGTCGGAGGTAGTTTACTGATGTACTAGAGGTGGCTTTAGTGAGTGTAGATTCACTACTCATAAGACTTGACTTAGGCAACAAACAAGCATGTGATCGGTTTTAAATGTATACATTTTACAATTAAATTTTTTTAGTTAGAATGTTTATATTTATTTTTGCCAATTCTATATTTTAAGGTTACCACTCATGTTGAAGAGGAGCCCGGGAGTGCCCAGCGAACTCTAAATCTGTACTATTCGAAATGGCGGGATCTTAATTTTAATATGAAGAAATGGAATGGTATTTACCTTCAAAGATCCAAAAAAAATTGGGCTGGTAGCAATGGTGAGAAAAATGTGATGATGAAACAAGGTGTGAACTACAAATAATTCATGCAAAAGACAGGGTTCTCACACATGGGGACGTGAGAAGTTGTCCGTGATAATCTATATTGGCCCGCTATTCCTCCAATGGGTGTTGATTCATAACCTACAAAAAAATTAAGAAACGGGGAACTATAACTGTCTTCGGAAGCTTGATTTCCCAACACCATTCCCGAAGATGAAACTAACCCACGTGTTTTTGTTGAGCCTGAAAGACTACCTAGAACCGTCACATCCTTGTCGGACAAAGAAGAGTTTATAAACAAGATTGTTAGGTTTAACACGTTCTATGAAGAACCCGAATTCAAGATGAAAAGGTCTGTCTTACGCAAAAGGAGCAAAAAGTTCGGGTAGATTTGATGTGAAAATAACAAGAAGCCTTGGAGGTAGAACAACAACAAGAAGACTTGGATTTAATCATAATCGGCTACTCTACGTATTCCCCAACCCGATGTTAAAGATTATTCTAAACCGAAAACGTAGTTGGGGATGGCATTGCCCTTTCTAGCTTATTTTTGTTGTTTAGTTCTTAATTTATTGTTGAATGTTTTAATTCAATATACAGCAATACTTTAAGATCTTAACAACAAGGTTTTGAGGTAGAACAACAAAAAGACTTAGATATATCATACCGACCACTCCATGTACTCCTTGACCTAATGTTGGAGATTATAGAACGTAAAACATGACACAACGTTGAAGATGACATTGCCCTTTGTAGCTTATTTATTTTTATTGTTTAATTATTAATGTACTGTTAAATGAAATAAATTTATTTCAAGTCTTATCACCTATGCCATTGTCCCATAAGTTAAACTAGTAGATGGCCCCGGCGCGTTGCGCCGGGTTAATGTTATTAATAGTCGTACGCGTTATTAAATTGTGTTTGCGGCTGCGAATTGAGATGAATTCAATCGATGTCGGGTTACGAAACGGGAAATAAACCTAAAAAACTTTTATAATGCCCAAATACAACAAATTAATCTAACAAAAACCATGTGTTGTGTTGGCTAATCGATAGCACTTGGGTTGGTATCTTGTTATGGCGCCGAAAGTAAAGCGATCATAAAGTCATTCACACCTAAATACAACTATTTAACACATTTAAGATATAAAAAAAATACTACAAACAAAAAAACACGTGCGTTGTAGTTGCGAACTAATATGATTTCTTTGATTCCAAAATCAACAGACAAAAAAACATGGTAAAAAAATCACGTGTTGCGCATTCGAAAATTGACACGATTTTGGTTGAAATCGACGTTGTCGGCACTAAATCGTAAAAAAACGTTGCGGTTTGTACTTTTACACACATAGGAGCAAGTTTGTAACATGGTTTTAGCTCATGGGATTTTGGGAATTTCATCATAGACTCACGCACTCAAACATCCAAATGCAAATATAAAAGCGCTCGGTTATCCCTTAAACATAGAATAACAATACACCCTAAGACACTTTCACATAATCATAAATCAAATCTATGAATTTTATTTGGTTTTTAACATCTTTTTTTTTTCATCGAAAATTTTTTTTATTGGTTGTTTCAACCCTTCTTATAAAATATTCAATTAATCTTTTTTCTATAACATTAATTAACCCATCAAAAGAAGAGCAGAACTTTAAGTAATTTTTCACAGCCGCTTCGCCGCCGCTGTTCGTCTATTTGCATCGATGCCACTGTCACCATTACCGAACTGTACCACGACGTTGAACTGTACCATGACGTTAGCATGGTTCCGACGAATAGCCGACAACGATGTGGTTCAAGTGCAGAATCGCCATGGCGGTCCCTAAGAGAGGCAATAGATGTCGTTTGGTTGGTTGACCGTATCATCACTGCTAACAGGGAGTTGTGATGTCACCAGAGATGGTGGTGGAGGCGTCGTAGATGATGCATGCTAGTAATCCTAGTTTGTAGTGGTGTGGATTATTAGACATGATTGTATTTAATTTTCATGTGTAAAAGTTGTTTTGTGAGTTTTTTTTTTGGATTTTAATTGTAATTTTTAGCTGAAAAAAAAATCTGGATCAGTTTTTGTTTCAAATTATATAAATTTTTATTTGAAAAAGCGTCATAATGGCGTCGGATAACGATTCTTATATGCATCGGATTTGTGTCGGAAACAAATTTAAAGAAGTGACGTTTTATATATGTGTCTGAATTGTGTCGGAAAAAATTTATATATGTGTCGAAATTGCGTCGGAAAAGATTTTATTTGTGTGTCGGAAAACTAACTATTTATATCGTATCTATACATATACGGTATTAATAATACAATAATTATAATTATTTAATTAAAAGCATTTGATATTTTAAACCAAAAAATCTGGTTCAATCCCATTCCATTATTTTCGTTTTTCAAAAATCATTTAAGATTTTGAAACCTAGAATATCGTTTTCATCAGTTATTTACATAATTCCTATATTATATTACCTTATTAATTTTTTTATACAAATACAACGAATTGAGGTTATGTTAATGTTACATGTTGGTTAGTACATAATTAAAGTGTTTATTATAGTTTATATTCAAAATAATAAAAAATAAACAATCGATTCATTATATGTGGAATGACAACAATCGACTCGGACTAAATCCTGATAACGCCAGCGACTAAGGCTTAGTATTTAATACCTAAAAATATATATGATTTAAAAACTAAAAGTTTATTTTTGTTGACCTGAAACCTAGAATTCTGACCCAAGAACCAACCCGAATTATCGGTTCAGGTTCAGGTTAGTATTTTCTTGGGCTCGAGTTTCTTGGGTCGGGTTAGTTTGGGTTTGGGTACGGGTTTTCTTGGGTTGGGTTTCAGGTTACGGGTAAAAGTGACAGTCCTACTTCCAACTATTATATATAAGAATCACTACATTTACTTTATGCAACTTTAAATCTTTTAAAATTCTTCTAACAAAGAATAATCACTATTATTTGAACATGGTTATAAGGTTAGTATGTATTTTTCATTTTCCTGGCAATTACATTCAACCTATTCTTTACTAATGGTTGTTGACTAAAGGATGCATGGGACTCTTTTTTCTCATTGCTAGGCTTTCAACCAAGTGCTTTTCCATCTTAGGTGAACGAGCTACGATCTCGCAAGGCATCTACTTGGTCGCGACTGGCTCTGCTACGCTAGGTTCTCCCTATGGCGCTACGCATCGTTCCCTTCGCTGGGAGCAAAATACAGGCCCAGCGAACTACCTTTCACTGAATGAAGACCGAGGAAAGAACTTCAAATTTATTTATCGTATATAAAGAATATGAATGAAACAAATCATTTTGTTATAGTTTAATTTTCGGTTTTTATGTTGCTTGATTATACAATTTTTAATTGTAAATAAAAAATCAATTAAAATATGTTACTTTTAAAGATAAAGGACAAACGATAAAATCTAACTGGGTTAGGGCTAAAGGACAAACGGTGTAACATTTGAAAACGTAAAGTATAAAATATGTTACTTTTAAGATAAAGGACAACCACTGAAATTTGAAATTAATTGATCATGATAAATTTGTTGTCATTAATATTCGGTGTATGAAAAAATTTTAATTGATTTTTTATTTACAATTAAAAATTGTATAATCAAGCAACATAAAAACCGAAAATTAAACTATAACAAAATGATTTGTTTCATTCATATGAATGTAATTGCCATGAATTTGGTTTCTAGGGTTTTAATTTGTGTTTTTCCTCAAATTAAAATAAAAAAATTTTAATTGATTTTAATTGCCTTTCTTCATGTCTTCTTCGTCCCCAACCTCTATCCTCACCTTTGGGTGGGTTGGGGACGCCGATGATGAAGACTGTTCAGGGAATTTGGTTTCTAGGGTTTTAATTTGTGTTTTTCCTCTTCGTCTTTTAGTTCCTCATAATATACCTGTTAACTCCTATCAATATATGCAGGTTAAAATGGAAACCTAAATCTCATCGGATCGGGATTTCATGGCAGTTCTGCATAGCAAGTATATTGGGTAATTAATGGCTTCTAATTCATAAATTAATATATATTTATTTTTTGACTTTGACCGGTGGGGTATTTTGCAGGGAGGTTAAAGCAACTGCAGCTTTTACTATTGTTGGGTTCTGATTTGCTATGCTTTAATTGGTTTGAGTGAAAATGATTATGATAAGTGCTACATCAAGGTCTGTTTCTTTTTTTTTTTTTTTTTGCTTTTTGTTTCTGTTTTAATTTTTTTTGTTAATGTTTTATCAATTTTATCTTTACGTGCTTTGTGGTTATTCATTTATTCGTTTATTTGTCGCAGATTATGAGAGGCCAAGAAACATTTAGTAGTTTATAATGGCCTCTAACAAAGGTAGTAACTTTAATATATTGCTCTTTATAGACTTTATAATGGTTTGTTAGTTAAAAACTTTAGTGGTTTTGACTTTGCAATGGTTATTATATGTAGACGTAAATAATACAATCATCATAAGGGTTTATTAAGGTTTTGATGATACTTTTTACGGGGCCAAATATGGGCTAAAACATGCAAAAGTTTAGTGTTAAACGAAACAGGATGGGTTGATATCTATAAGTATAACTGTAAGAGTATGTAAGTAACAATATAATAGATGCGAGTTAGGGAAACTAAAATAATCCACATATAGTGAAACTATTAAAAAAAGAGTTAGAAAAACAAATGTTTGAACCTCGTAAAATGAAAAACAAATTCAAATTGGTGAAAATGCGTAGCAAATTCGTAGCAAGTTGCTACACATTTGCTGCGCATTTTCTACAAAATAATAATTGCGTCGGAAATGCGTTAGAATTTACACTATTAAATTATTAAAGAATTAATAAAATAAAAGGTTGAAATGTTGAATCAGAAATGCGCCCGAATTCCAACACATTTTCGACACGGTTTGTATTATTATTTACATGAATTTATTGAAAAATTTTAAAATTACAAAAATAAATTGTTGTGTCAAAATTGCGTCAACAATTTCCAACCCATTTATGACACAATTTGTATAATGATTTAGATTGTCATATTAAAAAATATATAAAATTACTAAATTAAAATTTGTGTCTGAAATGCGTCGGAATTACCGATACAAGTTGTATTATCATGTAAATATAAGACACAAAATACACAATTAAAATAATGTGTCGGAATTGCGTTGGAAATTCCGGTGCATTTCCGACGCAATTTAGATTTTGTCGGAAATGCGTCGAAATTTGCGACAAAAAATTATGGTTCTGCTTTCCGTCATAAATGTGTCGGAAACATGGGGCAAATTCCGACGCAAAAATTTGCGTCACAAAATTCCGTAGCAATGGTACCCATTTTCTAGTAGTGAGTGAACCAGTATGTCCAGTCCAATTTTAAAAGCATAAAGCCATCAAGGTACAATGCGCTCACTAGTCATCACAATTATCATACCAACCCGACCGAACCATGTAGGCGAAAACTAAAGTCCGATACTATGAAAGACAACAAAAGACTCAAACCTATTTTTCAATATTACTCACGGAAAGGTGTCAATTGTCAATCGTCTCAATACACGCCTCATCTAAACCATGAGATTTCCAACATGTAACTAACACCAAATCCAATCTCTTTATTACTCATTCCTCAAATGCATTAGTATCCATAGCCTGAACAAACAACAATAATCGATCAATATAACACCTTATGATATAATTCTAGAACCTAAACAGAAGTGAAAATATAAGGATTCAAGTACCAGAATTGTCCATTGGGTTTCCAGCTGGCACAGGTTCAGGCTCCTTAATCTCCACAACTACACAGTCTGACATCAAAAATGTTTTTGCAACCGACGAAGCATGCTCTAGGCAACATCTCACCACCTGAAATTTAACCCGTCGTGTCATAAGCTAAATAATTATTCGGCATAAAAGTTATCTCTAATCATATAGTTCCATTTTATTTAAATAGAATCTTGATGCAAATAAATAAATGTGGTAATTTCATACACATCGCTAAAAACTTATAATATATTCGAATTAACGACATGTAAATAAAACGAACCAAATTTTTACATAGACGAATCTATCAAATTGGATCAACCATTAATATATGGAGCAGCTTGTGTTCATTAGTTTAACTTTAACCAGACAAACTACCAAACAGAATAGTTAAGCAAAAACGTTTTCTTGTCCGTATTCGTTCGAAGAAAAAGTGAAATTGTCCGTTTCATTTATGTTTGTTCGTTAACAGCATAACCAAGCAGTTCGTGAACGTAAACAAACAAACATAACCGAACATAGATGAACACACATAACTGGGCAAAAACTAATTAAAAAGTAAATGTAAACAACAATTTGTTGGGTTTAAATATAAATGTTATTAAAACTAGACTAGATTGTAATGGGCCTAAAATTTCTAAACACATTAACAAAAGCAAACAAACAAACACAAATATATGTAAATGAACGAACGTAAACAAACGAATCCATTTCATTAAATATAATCTAAAATCATTAAATTATAAACTTTTGGATCAATAACTCACCTTAGTTGGGTCAATGATTCCAGCTGACATTAAATCTTCATATGTATCAGTAGCGGCATTATATCCAAATCTAGCATTATCATTAGCCAAAACCTGAATAACACAAAGATCAAAATAATTAACATTTCATAATCTTTCAGAAGTGTAAACAAATTTTCATAGCATACCTTCTCGCTAACAACACTTCCATTAACACCCGCATTCTTTGCAATCAACTTGAGAGGGTAACTCAAAGCCCTCTTAACAATATCTGCCCCGACCTTTTCTTCATCATTATCTAGGGATTCCTTAATGGAATCCACTTTAGAGGCGAGTCTCAGCAAGGTGCATCCACCACCAACAACAATACCTTCCTGAACTGCAGCCTGCAAACCAATAATGTTATCCTCTCGCCATTTATTTAGTTTATATGTGTTTCGGAAGAATCAGAATACGTTAAAAAGAAAAATATATAAATTTAAATCTATTCACCTTCGTTGCATTAAGAGCATCTTCTACTCTAAGTTTCTTCTCCTTCAGTTCTGTTTCGGTTTGTGCTCCAACCTGATAAATGTTTAAAACCTCATATCCCTCGTTTGTTGTTCATGAAATCGCTCAAATAACATTCAATACGAACCTGAATAACAGCAACACCACCCGAGAGTTTTGCAATTCTCTCGTTAAGCTTTTCCTTCTCATAATCCTGCTCAGCTACCTGTTTAGATGAACATACACAACGATGATTAGTGGAAAACTTAATCCGAATAAGAAAAACAAGTTGTGGTTAGGAGTGAAGCCACTCATGAGCTACTCGAGATCGGCTCACTAAAAAATCAAACTGAGCTAGATTAAAAGATCTTGAACCACACCAGTTATATATTATTTATTTAATATATATTTATTAATATAATAATTATAGTTATGTACAAAGTTATGATTAAAAATAATGAAATCATATATATTATGTATATCAACTTTATTATTAAATAATAAACAAGCCGAGCCCGATCTTTAGAAATATTGCTCGAAACGAGCTAAGTTCAACTCAACCACACGCGTTTTTGTGGTCTCGAGTTTTAACCTCAATAAGATTTCTAATTTGTGCCACACGCTTTTCAACCGCTTCTTGAGAGCTCCCGTCACCGACTATTGTAGTGTAATCTTTGCCAAGAACCACTTTTGCAGCATGCCCCAAGACCGAACTGTCGGCTTTGTCTAAGGTCAGTCCCACTTCGTCTCTAATAACGGTTCCTATATTTATAAGGAATAATATCAATATATATCAAACAAGAAATTACAAACAAAAATTCAACTCATAGCAGACCTATTTGTTTAAGGTAAATGAGCCAAGCAGTTTCAAGCTCGAGTCCGGGCTCATGTGGAGCTCTATTGTTAAAGCCCGAGCTCAGGCCCATTTAAGTTAAAAAAGCAAGAGCTCGACTCGTTTTGAGCTCTATTTATAAAGCTCGAGCTTGGGCCCCTAACTTTACAAGAGGAAGAGGTGGTCTTGTTTCCCATGAGTAGATCTTCAAGCTTTTGCTCGGGTCGTTAATTATTGATTAAATTATATGCATTTTTACTTATTTTTATATATATTTTTATTATAACTTTTATGCAAAATATTATGTATACAATATAGCTAATTTCATCATAAATTTGATATATAGTATTATAGTAATTATTAATATCTAAAAATATAGGTCATATATTACATCAAAATTATATTTAATAATCAGCTCATTTAGACTAGCGAGCGTGTTTGAGCTCAAGCTCAATAAGTGAATCTCGGGCCTGTTTATTAAACAAGCTTATTTTTAAAAGTTTCAGCTCGTTTAAGCTCATCTCGATACGAACTTATAGCAAGCAAGCTCAAGTAGCTCACGAGTGGCTTAAGCTCATCTCAATACGAACTTAGAGCGAGCTGCCGAGCCAAGCTCAAGTAGCTAACGAGTGGCTTGGCTCGTTTACACTTACATGAGATAAACAACTAAAAACAAAGGAGGCATTTCATATATCACCCTCTAAACTTTTTAAACTACATAATTCCTCGAAAACACAAGTTTTCAATGCATAATGCACCATGCTCGAATTTTGTAAAATATAAAATTTTAAAAATATAGAGGATGATTTGAAATTAACCAAAAAAAACAAACCCCTACAACTAACCTCCAGTCAAGATAGCAATATCATCAAGATACTGGCTTTTCCTCTCTCCAAAACCGGGAGCTTTTAGTGCAGCTATCTTTAACGCCCCTCTAAGTTTGTTCACAACAAGAGTCGCTAAAGCTTCTTGTTCAATATCCTCAGCAATTATTAATATAGGGTAACCATTCTTGATAGCATCTTCCAACACACTAATAAGATCTCTCGCATTTGTTACTTTTTTATCAACCAATAACAACTGCACAAGCATAACCATGTAAACCATAATCAGTCTTCAAAAAATTAACCAGGAGATTAACAGTTTCATTACCTTGCAGTTCTCGTATTCGGCAACCATTTTCTCGCTGTCGGTTACAAAGTATGGCGAGATGTAACCGCGGTCAAATTGCATGCCTTCAACAACATAAAGACTGTTTTCAGCACTTTTGCCCTCTTCGAGAGTCACCACGCCCTGACGGCCCACTTTACTCATGGCTTCGGCTATCATGTTTCCTACCTCGTAGTTGTTCCCAGCACTAACCGCAGCCACATCTGCTAGCTCACTGTCTTCCACCTATAAGCCCAAAGTTAATATTAACAGGTGCAAAGTAATACAAACAGGAACACCTCATCCAATAGTAATTCAACATTCATCAGGTGTCATTAATTTAAAAGTGAGGCAAATGAAACACATAAAAATCTTGATTACATTTAATGATAACATTATTTCAATTAACATAAAGTAAAAGATAGTAGTAAAAAAAATTAAAGGATAATAACCAAATTTGATAATTATGTAACTTAAGTCAATTTTGAAAAAAAATAATAGTCACTAATACTAATAAAGATTCAAGCATATTTCATTTGCCTCACTCATTAATGAATTTTATAACATAAATAAAAAGCATTGTTTTCATGGCAGGTTGGACAAACAATCAGGCATGAAACCGGTCCAGTTGAAACCTGTTTAACCTTCCCATTTGAACCGGCCGAGATCAATCTGACCAGTGAACCGTACTGGTTGGTAAGACTGAATTGTCATTTTTTTCTATTTTAATCTCTCAAAATCTTGTTTTATGGCTTATTTATAACTTAAGACTCAATTTTTTGATTTATTTAAGCCTTCATAGTTTATTAAAACTGCAAACTCACGCAAGAACATAATATATATACAGCTATTTAATTTTTAATTATTTAGAACGTCATCTGGTTCTTAAATCAGGTTCAACCAGCCCAACCAATAAACCGGTGAGACGACACGTTCGATATCTGGTCCAGTCAATAAAAGTTTGAGTGAACTTAGAGGAACAAAAAAGTTTTTATCGACTTTAGTAAAATGCTTGAAAAACTTAGTTACTGTTGTGTAAAATTACACCTAAAATTACTATGGTCCAGTGAATTACCTCTTTTGAGATAGACTTGAGCTCAGCCACCAAAGCTTTAGTTGTCTTCTCAATGCCTCGGGTAATAAGAACCGGATTTGCACCAGCTGCAACAACCTGATAATAACATTTCCATCAGTTCAGACAAACAGAAATGCAAGCGAACAATAATAATAGGAATGTGTGACGAACCTTGACACCTTCGGTGATAAGACCTTGAGCAAGGACAACAGATGTTGTGGTTCCGTCTCCAGCCAAGTCATTGGTCTTGGCGGCGGCTTGTCTAACCAACTTTGCACCAATATTCTCCACGGGGTCTTCCAGGTCAACCTATAGACCAAAATGCAAAATGAAGGGATAAGTAATACGGGACTAATATAAATGTTTGCATCAGCAGTGTGGTCCAAACCAAAAAAACAGGCGTAACTGAAATCAATAAAAAAAGCAATGATTTGACTTTATGATTTTCAAAAACCAATTTTTTTAGTTCGGTTTAGATTTTGCTATCATGCAAAACTGAAAAAACCAAATCGAACTGAACCAGAAAATGGAACTGACTGAATCAAGAGAACCAAACCAAACCCAAAAACTAAAAAAACGATTTTAAGTAATTATAAGAAACCAATAAAAGAAATACTGGTTTAGTTTTATCTTTTTCGAAAACCAAATGTTCAGTTCGGTTTCAGATTTGCTATCAATCAAAACCGAAAAAACCGAACTAAAAATACCAAACCAAAAATAAAACAATTTTGATTCGATTTCGGTTTAGCTATCAACCAGAAACCAATAAATTCAAAGCGAACCACAAAAAACTAAGGAAAAAAAACATTATTAAGTAATCTAAAAAAAATAAAAAGGTGTAGCCCATAAATATTAGTTCCAAATGTGTAATAACCAATTAATTATTAATTAACAAATAAAACTTAAGCTCAAAGTTCCACTCCCAAGTTCATCACTCTGTCTTTTTGACTCAAAATTTTCAAGCCCAAATTATAAAACTGAAACTAAATCAAAACCACTTTGAAAACTCCAAAGGAACCAAACGGTTTTTTCAGTTTGGTTTTTGGTTCAGTTTGAGCCCAACACTGACCCATACACACCTTTACTTGACATATAATCACAAACTAGTTAAATCTTTGTACAAAAGAAAACATCTTTGGTTATATAAATCACCTCTTTGGCAACCGTAACACCATCATTCACAATTTTGGGGGCACCGTACTTGCTTTCTAGAACCACATTTCTGCCCTTGGGCCCAAGCGTTACACCAACTAAATCCGCAAGTTTGTTCACACCAATCTGCCACACAAAAAACAGCAAATAACTAAAAATTAAGAGCTCAAATGGATCGTTAATGTTTAATGTTAACTCACTTGTAGCTTCTTTATCGCCGACCCGTCTTTGTTAAAGTACAAGTGCTTTGCAGCAGCTTTAATTGGGAAGTTTGTGTGTGCCTTTGGAGAGCAAGATTCGGTCTCCTGCCAATCGGGCTTGAAGATATTGAAGCAAAAGATGATAACTTGTTCGATGAAGTCGAAGAAGCCAATGATCCAACGGTTGTGATACCAGCAAAAGTTGAAGCCATCTGTTGTATAATGTGATATAAACACCATAATTAGAATAGCATGTACCATATTCAGTAATGTTATTAAGGATATGAAATCAGTGTGTATAATATAAAAGATTGAACATTTGAAATGCAAAAGCTAATCCTAAACTGCAAAGATGATATATATGAAGTAACAGTATAACCTAAATCCGTAATGAAATGATCTAGTACAGGCAGTTTGAAAACATATAATATATAACTTATTTATAAGATTACCAGATAGGGTTAGTGAGTGTGACGGAGGTTTCAAAGAAACAAGGATGGAGGCGTAGTAGGCAGTGAAATAGAGTGTGCGTGAGTGTTTATCAAGGAGGAGGAGTTAGGTTTATTATTACTCGGCGTTTATTGTTTGTTATCATATTATTATTGTTATTAAGATCTTGAATGATGACAACCGTCGGATTAGTCGTCGTCGGAATCTTCTAGAAGAAACATTTTCTTTTTTAGTTTTAAACTAAGTTATTGACCCGTGGGCGGCACGGGTGGAAATATAGAAATCGTCTAATAAATAACCCATATTAGCTCAAACATTTTCTAAATCATGACAAGAACTTGCACAACAATACATTTTGGCATGCCGAACTACATATCCATATGGCTGCTAATAACAGTCAGGATGTGGCTACCATTTGATATAGTGACGCATTTTATTTTCCATTAGTAAGATACTAATAATGTATTAATCTTTTAATACATACAAAAGGTGAACTAAATAATTCTTAGTGGTTCGTAAATATGTAGTAGTTCTCATTGAGCCCAACAGTATGTATAAATCTTAAATTATTGGTTTTAGTTATTGATCAATATTAATAATCTTTATATCCACGAAGACAAGTGTATCCAGCATATGATATATTGATAATACAAAATCAAATTGCACAATGACCTTGGCTAGAGATTAGTTTAATATATTATAGAAACATAGCTTTCTTTTTACAGTATTATTTGGAAATGAGTTTAATAGACTTTCCCTAAATATTGTCCATATGCAACCAATATATTTATTTTCCTCCTGTAAAGCATGCACTTGGCCATGAACATCTTCTCCATCTTATTTTTGTTAGAGATTAACCTTGACTTTTGTTAATAGTCATTGCAAAACATACTACAATTGAAAAAAAAAACTACATTCTCTTTAACTTGAAAGAAAGTTTCTTATCTCAAGGTGTTAGACCACAACGAATTATATAAGTACGATAACCAGTATTAGTATCTGAAATCACTTTTACTTCAACAAAACGCCTACCCAAATTAATTACTTGTAATCTAGTTCCATTACACTAACCGTTCTTCTGATTCATATTCCTTAGTAACATTAAAATTAAAGATGATGAATATTTAGCATAAATAAGTAATTATAGTGAAGGGGATGGATCTTGCGAGAAGTGATATTACAGCGAGAAGTGCGAGAAGTGAATGTATAACTCCATTAATCCCTAATTTCACTCAATTTCATATGATGTTACGTACATATATGTAGGTTGGTTGTATTTATTTCTTAATTACACATTCAAACCTGCCTACAAACATATAAATGTACCGAGCCACATTCAAACCTATGTACCTACACACATACAAACATATATATACATATACAAACATACGTACCTACACCCATACACTTACACAACGCACCTACACATAAGAAAGGGAGTGGAATTAGGGATTAATGGAGTTACACCTTCACTTCTCGCACTTCTCGCTGTAAAAAAACTTCTGAAATGATCCAATACCTTATAGTGAATATCTAAGATTTTTTAAATACAAATTTGAAATAAGTAATAAACAACATATTAGATTGGTCAAATAAATTAATGTGTATTTAATACAAAGCTTATTAACTTTCGAGTATAATCAAAAGTAAATTATTTAAATTTTCAGTATGCATTAAATTTGTCATTTATGCTAATAAAAAACTGGTCAAATATAAAAGAAGGAAAATTTGTTGATATTGAAGACTATTAAAACCTACAAAAGACTGTTGCAAGAGTGGTCAATTTCGATTTTTAAGAACAGAAATAAAAAAATGTAAATATTATCAAAAAAAAAATTCCATTTTTTCATAAGTTTACTAACTAAACAATATAATATTAATTTTTTTAATTATTACAAAATTATTATCAAGACTTTAGCTTCCTTACTTTATTTAACAATAAATTTCATTAGATAATTCTTTGTTTAATTTTATACATTAATCTTAACATTTATGCCTAATTAAAAATTGGTCTAATATAAAAATGAAAACCTTTTATTTTCTGTTTAGTTTATTAGTTTAGTTTTTAATTTGGCCGGAATAATTTAAACGAATTGGGAATTATTGACTTTTATGCCTAATTAAAAATTGGTCAAACATAAAAGATGTAAAGTTATTGAGATTGGAGAATATTAAAACTAAAAAAAAAGTGGTCAAATTCGGTTCTTAAAAATAGAAATAAATTAATGTATAAATAATTGGAATGTATCATTAAAATTAAAGATGATGAATATTTTAAAATAAATAGGAAATTATAGTAAATATCTAAGATTTTTTAAATATAAATTTGAAATACGTAATACACCACATATTAATTTGGTCAAATAATATTGATGTGTTTTTAATACAAAACTTATTAACTTTCGACTATAATCAAAAGTAAATTATTTAAAATTTACAGTATAAATTAAAATTTTCATTTATGTTAATTAAAATTTGTTTAAATATAAAAGGTGAAAATTTTGTTTAGATTAAATATTACTAAAAACTAAAAAGATTGTTGCAATAGAGGTAAATGTTGAATTTTGAAAACATAAATAAATAATTAAAAATATTATTATAAAAAAACGTTCCATTATTTTGGAAGTTCAATAAATAATTATTAAGACTTTCAAGTTACGATTCAAAAATTTTAACACGTAAAAAATAAAGATTGTTATTCATATAAAAATGAATTAATTTACATGAATTGTCTAAGCTATATAAAATAAAAAATGATAGAATACTAATAACTAAAATACATTCGTAATGACCAAAACAAACATAATCAACCCACTCTCCAACAAATAGTTTTAGATTAATTAGAAAATAGTTAAATATTAAAATTGAAAACGTTAATGATATGAATAGTATCAATACATTAAAACTTTCCAAAACAATAGTGAAAATCTGTTTATAAAATGACTATTTAATAGGTTGTCAATATAAATAAAAAATAATGGGTATTAAATAAAAAAATAAGCACATAAATGTGTATTATTTTAAAATATAAAGTTCGATAATATTGGAAAGTATAAAAATTTGTTAAATTTCGTTGACATTGGTGATTTAATTGCCTATGATATTAAATTTAATATAAAATATGAAAGCGTATTAAATATAATTTGACCAATAATGATAACCAGAGAAATATATTAAAACGATTTTGAAAATGATTCAAAATCATGGAAATCTATTAAATAGACTTTGACCAACAACAATATAAGATTAATTATATATAAATCAATTAAATCACATGAATTGTGAAAAATACAAAAATACATGAATAATAAAAATATATACATCTAATATTGTACAAAAAGTAAGACATTTTTACAACAAATGCTCCATCCATGACATTAGCATTTCTAGTTGGGAGCCATAAGCTGAAATGATAAAATTAAATAAATGTTAAATAATATATTATTCTAAGTAAACGGAACTTTGGTTATTAACGGGAATAATCATAATTAAATACAGTAACAATTAATGTAAAATAATAGTAAAAATTACCAATTATGGAATATTTGAATTATGTGAACAAATTAAAATTGCTGTTATAATGTATAGCCGGAATAATTACCAATAGCCGGAAAAATTGATATTGCAATGACTATAACCTGAATAATTAACAATAGCAAAAATAATTTAATTCCAAATGGGTATAACGGAAATAATAAAAATAATAAAACCAATAATTGAAATGGCAAAGAAATGAATGAACAATGAAATAACGAATAATATGAAAATCGGGAATTATAGTATTTTTTATAATACCTTACCGGAAACCCGTAATAGTTCAGCATCTCCATTAAATCTTTGATTTTGATATAGAACCTAAAAAGATTATAAGAAAATTATATAATAATTAAAATCAATACAAACAAAAGAGGAAAAAGAAAAAAAAATTGTTAATGAAATAATGAATAATATGAGAATCGGCCATTAAAGTATCAAATAAAACCTTACCAGAAAATAATTAAACTCCCTTACCGGAATTGGTTCAACATGGTGATGTCTTTTGGCTCCATTTTCCTAATGGTTAAAAAATAAAAATAAACAAAAAGTTCATTTTTAAACAATAAGAATTTTAAGCCAAAAAATACATCACAAAATGGGAGGATATAAAAACAACAAAAATTAAAAACCTTAAAATGAAAGATAATCGTTTTTTCTAAAGAAGTTTTGATAGTGTAAGAATGAGCATATGGATGTTAAGTATATATACACAAATTTCGTATTGTAATTAAAAATAATAAATTAGGGAAAGTCGATTGACTTAAAATAAGGACGAAAATTAGAGAATTAGGATTAATGAATTTTTAAATTTTGAATGTAATGTTCATAAATTAGGGAATAAGGATGAAAAACCTTAATGTAATGTTCATAAAATAAATCAATACTATATTTAAATATAGACTATATATAAATAGGGAATTAAACTTAATAACGTAGAAATATAAATTAAATTTATGTATTTACAATAAAATAAAATTATGTATTTCAATGCCATCAAATATAATGATTCATCATATATAATAGGTTATATCTAAAATATAAAATTACGGTATATATTTATATACTGAATCCCCTGATTGAAAATTATAAAATTATTGAAAATTATAAAATTATTGAAAATAATATAATTATAATCAACATTTAAATAATTCAAAACTTCATATAAGGTGTGAAAAAATAAGTTACTAATATGGTTTTGATTTATTAACATTAAAAGATTTTAAATAGAATTGAACTGTAAATATTAATTAGAATAATATAAATTAGAATTTGAATATTTAAAAGTCAAATCAAAACCATATATTTAAATCAATATTTACTTAATTTAGAAGCATTCAATGGGTCAACATCGGTAATTATAGTAAACACTTAAAGCACACATTAAGGATGCTTAATCAAATATTCAAATCATTATTCAAATAATATACAACCTTTAATTAAAAAAAATACAATTTTCGTAAATAAATAATTCCTTAATCAAAAGGGTGATTAATTCATAATTTACATAAATCGGAATCAACGTAGAATTTATACTCAAATGGGTCAAAATTGTATTCCTCGAATGCTAAATCTATATGAATATATAAAAAACATATATCAATTACATCAATAAACTTTATGATACATATATCAACAAAATTTAAATTTAAAATCAACCTAATATATTTAAATGATTAACTGCTAAATTTAGAATAAGTAAATGAGTCAAAATCCATACTTATAGTAAGCCTTATGGATGATTAGTCAAATACTTAATCAAATAATAATTAATAATTAATTAGAATATACAAATTCCATAATTAAAAATGCACTTTTGTTAGGTTGTTAAAAGGTTTTAAATTTTAATTTTCAGAACTGTATATATGAAGAAATTGAGATTTGTGGATGGTTCTTATTATTTTATTCCTTAAAGGTTTGCTTAATAGTTATAAGTAAAATGTTATATTTGTGTGACTCAATCGGTCAATCTTGACTCAATCTAATATCAAAACCAATTATTATAAACTTAATTCCGTAATATATGTATATTGAATAATATGGATGAAATATCAAAAAAATATCAAAAGTATCTATTATCTAAAATACATTGAAAATTATTTGTTAATGTCACATTACTGTTTTTTTCGGGTAATAAACAAATTTCAGAGAGATGTTAAACTAATTTAGTAATGATAATTTTGAAAATATAATTAATTGCATAGAAATTTACATAAATAAATATAATTAGTCGAAGTCAAATTATTAAATTAAATATCAAACAGAATAATTAAAGACATTTATTGTATCTAATTTAATTATATTATTGATTTATTTTATTAAGATGAAAAATGGAAAAGCCATTGATATACATGGAAACTCTAATGAACAACCAATAGGAAAAGGGGATTTTGACATAAAGTCTATTGCTTTAATAGTATAGTTAGATAAAATGGGACTGCCATTACCTTATATATTAAAGGAAAAGGCCCTGCTACTGTGGCATTTTTGTAATTTTATTGTCTTTTAAGGCTTCTTCCAAATGAGATTATATAGTATAATAATAAAAATATCAAGGTTCAACAATTTAGGATTACTAGCATGCATCATCTACGACGCCTCCACCACCATCTCTGGTGACATCACAACTCCCTGTTAACAGTGATGATACGGTCAACCAACCAAACGACATCTATTGCCTCTCTTAGGGACCGCCATGGCGATTCTGCACTTGAACCACATCGTTGTCGGCTATTCGTCGGAACCATGCTAACGTCGTGGTACAGTTCAACGTCGTGGTACAGTTCGGTAATGGTGACAGTGGCATCGATGCAAATAGACGAACAGCGGCGGCGAAGCGGCGGTGAAAAATTACTTAAAGTTCTGCTCTTCTTTTGATGGGTTAATTAATGTTATAGAAGAAAGATTAATTGAATATTTTATAAGAAGGGTTGAAACAACCAATAAAAAAAAGTTTCGATGAAAAAAAAAGATGTTAAAAACCAAATAAAATTCATAGATTTGATTTATGATTATGTGAAAGTGTCTTAGGGTGTATTGTTATTCTATGTTTAAGGGATAACCGAGCGCTTTTATATTTGCATTTGGATGTTTGAGTGCGTGAGTCTATGATGAAATTCCCAAAATCCCATGAGCTAAAACCATGTTACAAACTTGCTCCTATGTGTGTAAAAGTACAAACCGCAACGTTTTTTTACGATTTAGTGCCGACAACGTCGATTTCAACCAAAATCGTGTCAATTTTCGAATGCGCAACACGTGATTTTTTTACCATGTTTTTTTGTCTGTTGATTTTGGAATCAAAGAAATCATATTAGTTCGCAACTACAACGCACGTGTTTTTTTGTTTGTAGTATTTTTTTATATCTTAAATGTGTTAAATAGTTGTATTTAGGTGTGAATGACTTTATGATCGCTTTACTTTTGACGCCATAACAAGATACCAACCCAAGTGCTATCGATTCGCCAACACAACACATGGTTTTTGTTAGATTAATTTGTTGTATTTGGGCATTATAAAAGTTTTTTAGGTTTATTTCCCGTTTCGTAACCCGACATCGATTGAATTCATCTCAATTCGCAGCCGCAAACACAATTTAATAACGCGTACGACTATTAATAACATTAACCCGGCGCAACGCGCCGGGGCCATCTACTAGTTTAACTTATGGGACAATGGCATAGGTGATAAGACTTGAAATAAATTTATTTCATTTAACAGTACATTAATAATTAAACAATAAAAATAAATAAGCTACAAAGGGCAATGTCATCTTCAACATTGTGTCATGTTTTACGTTCTATAATCTCCAACATTAGGTCAAGGAGTACATGGAGTGGTCGGTATGATATATCTAAGTCTTTTTGTTGTTCTACCTCAAAACCTTGTTGTTAAGATCTTAAAGTATTGCTGTATATTGAATTAAAACATTCAACAATAAATTAAGAACTAAACAACAAAAATAAGCTAGAAAGGGCAATGCCATCCCCAACTACGTTTTCGGTTTAGAATAATCTTTAACATCGGGTTGGGGAATACGTAGAGTAGCCGATTATGATTAAATCCAAGTCTTCTTGTTGTTGTTCTACCTCCAAGGCTTCTTGTTATTTTCACATCAAATCTACCCGAACTTTTTGCTCCTTTTGCGTAAGACAGACCTTTTCATCTTGAATTCGGGTTCTTCATAGAACGTGTTAAACCTAACAATCTTGTTTATAAACTCTTCTTTGTCCGACAAGGATGTGACGGATTTAGGTAGTCTTTCAGGCTCAACAAAAACACGTGGGTTAGTTTCATCTTCGGGAATGGTGTTGGGAAATCAAGCTTCCGAAGACAGTTATAGTTCCCCGTTTCTTAATTTTTTTGTAGGTTATGAATCAACACCCATTGGAGGAATAGCGGGCCAATATAGATTATCACGGACGACTTCTCACGTCCCCATGTGTGAGAACCCTGTCTTTTGCATGAATTATTTGTAGTTCACACCTTGTTTCATCATCACATTTTTCTCACCATTGCTACCAGCCCAATTTTTTTTGGATCTTTGAAGGTAAATACCATTCCATTTCTTCATATTAAAATTAAGATCCCGCCATTTCGAATAGTATAGATTTAGAGTTCGCTGGGCACTCCCGGGCTCCTCTTCAACATGAGTGGTAACCTTAAAATATAGAATTGGCAAAAATAAATATAAACATTCTAACTAAAAAAATTTAATTGTAAAATGTATACATTTAAAACCGATCACATGCTTGTTTGTTGCCTAAGTCAAGTCTTATGAGTAGTGAATCTACACTCACTAAAGCCACCTCTAGTACATCAGTAAACTACCTCCGACGGATTTTCTTGATTTTATTGAGTTTCATATAACGTGCCATCACTTGAATGGGACACCTTACGAGTTTTGAATGCAGCTAAAATCATTTAGTTCGATTCATTATCAATTTCCGCAGGGCCGGCTCCGAAAACACGAAAAAAAATTTGGGCCAAAGGCGAACTTATTTTTGGGCCTTAAATAAAAGAAATATTTTGTTGGGTTTAAACAATTTAATTATAAACGGGCTTATTTGATTATGATTTAAGTTGTATAAAAATAAACTTAAAATTGTCTCAAATAAGAATAGAACCCACGACCTTTTGGTTGGATGTCATACCCCCTTTACCATTAGACCAAACTAGTGGTTATGTAATTGTGTTGAAACATTGATTATACACATGTTTTTGATAAAAATGCATATAATTTTTTTTTGAATTTTTTTTTGGGCCTACGGGGTGTCGGGCCTGTGGCCGTCGACTACCCTGCCATGCCTCAAAAACGGCCCTGAATTTCCGATTGTTCTCTTTTGTTATATTATGTTCATCAATAATATTGAAATCATTTGATTGTTTGTTCTTAATTGTTTCTTTCTATGATGTTTTATATAGACTAATCTATGATAGTAAAATATTTTTCTAAATTTTTACATGTAGTAAGTTGATTAATCTAAATGTCACTAACTGAAACGAATTGAAAAGAAATAAACGTGGATGGGAAAAGAAAACAAGGAAATGCTAATCGCGAGTGTGATTATGAAGAAAACAAGTTTCCATAGCCCGTGTGTTACTTTGGGTTTGTGCCTATAAAGGCGATCAAGTTGATTAGTTGTTAAAGGCATTGTTTTTACGAATATATAATCAAAAAACAAACCCATCAACATCTAAAATGCTAATCGCTAGTCAAACTACAAATAAAAAGAAAAAATACATGACCAAACTATAACAACATCAAAGCCAAAGCCAGTTCCAAAAAGTCATAGATTAAATAGTGCTTTTCAAATAATATGAACCAAATTACTCTACGCCCAGATCTCTGTCATAGCTACAACATAGGTTGTTAGGACAAATAGTGGAGTGTCATCATACCATAGATGGAAGATTAAAGCGAGAAACCAACACAGGCCCCATGTTAAAATCTCACAATTTGCAAATTCTCTTGAGAACACAATATCTGATGTTAGTGGTAACCAACCTTAGAAGCTTTGAGTACAACTCCAACATAAACGTAGAAAGAAAGGAATAGCGATTCTACGTTACAAAAAAGCTTTCAAAATTAACATATTGGAAATTAAGAAATTTGATAACATGACAAGTTTTGTGGAAAGTACGACATGCAAAATGAAAAGTGGGTGACAAGTTGATGTAACACGTAAATAAAGTGGGGGAAATAAGTGGACAATGTAACAAGTAAATATTAAGCGGGTCGGTTGTTAATACAATTCTTATATTTTATTAAAAACCAAAAGAATATAAATATTTTATTGTAAAAAAGGAATGTTTATAGCTTATTTAGAATTTCTCTTTGGTTTCCAAAATTATAAAGGCAGAAGGCCTCAAACTTGAATAACACGTTTCAAGACCATCAATTATAGTCTTATGATTTTCTTACAAAAAAAAAATCCTTCTAGAACATTCTAAAAAACGAAAAGACAACTTGGGGAAAAAGAAAAACAATTTATGGTATAAATTCGCATATGCCATGCAACCAAAATTATTACCATTACTATTACTTTGGCTATAAATACACCATCAATCAACCCTCATTCTATTCACATACAACCACCGTCCAGTTGTTCAGAAATCTAATGGATCACATGAAGCTTGATCTGAGCTTGCAACTCCACGGCATGAAGAGGCCGAAGACAAAAATCGTGTGCACTTTGGGACCGGCTTCTCGGTCGGTTGAGATGGTTGAGAAGCTGTTGAAGGCAGGGATGAATGTTGCTCGGTTTAACTTCTCGCATGGGTCGTTTGAGTATCATCAGGAGACTCTTGATAATCTCCGGACCGCCATGGATAATACTGGCATTCTTTGTGCGGTTATGCTTGATACCAAAGTAAGTTTTGGCTCTCCTTTAGTTGAATTAGTTTTAACTGTTTGTTGCTAATTATGATAAACTGTTAGAAACATTATTGTTGTTTTAGTATTTCATTCGTATTTTATAACGGTCAAGTAAACTGTTAGAAACATTACTAATTTTGTTTGTTTTACTTTAGGGTCCCGAGATTCGAACCGGTTTTCTAAAAGACAACAAGCCGGTCCAACTAGTTCAAGGTCAAGAAATCACCATCTCAACCGATTACACTCTTAAAGGTGACGGCAAGACAATCTGCATGAGCTACAAGAAGTTAGCTTATGATGTGAAACCACAAAGTGTCATCCTATGCTCAGACGGGGGCATCTCGTTCACCGTCTTGTCCTGTGACAATGAAAACGGGTTGGTTCGATGTCGGTGCGATAACACTGCGGTTCTCGGTGAACGCAAAAACGTTAATCTCCCGGGAGTGGTTGTGGATCTCCCGACATTGACTGAAAAAGACAAAGAGGATATTATGAAGTGGGGTGTTCCTAATAAGATTGATATGATTGCTTTGTCTTTTGTTAGAAAAGGGTCCGATCTTGTTGAGGTTCGTAAGTTGTTGGGAGAACATGCCAAAAACATCCTTCTCATGTCTAAGGTATGCTTTTTTTCCTATTAAAAATAGTTATGTGTAATTAATAAAAATCTATCTTTTGATAAATAGATTCTATATATGCCTAGGGGTAGAACATAAAATTAATTAATTAATTAGTTGCAAATTTATATTCTAAATTATATAATGTTTAACAGGTTGAGAATCAAGAAGGTGTAGCCAACTTCGATGAAATCCTAGCCAACTCAGACGCGTTCATGGTGGCTCGTGGCGACCTCGGAATGGAGATACCAATCGAGAAAATATTTCTAGCACAAAAGGTCATGATCCACAAATGCAACATACAAGGAAAACCGGTAGTGACCGCGACCCAAATGCTCGAGTCCATGATCAAGTCCCCCCGCCCCACCCGAGCCGAAGCCACCGACGTCGCAAACGCGGTCCTCGATGGCACCGACTGTGTCATGCTTAGTGGTGAAACCGCAGCCGGGGCCTACCCAGAGATCGCGGTCCAAACCATGGCTAAAATATGCATTGAAGCTGAAAACTCAATCGACTACAAAACCGCGTTTAAACGCATAGCCGCAAACGTGCCCGTGCCAATGAGCCCGTTGGAGAGCCTAGCCTCGTCCGCGGTCCGAACCGCGATCTCATCAAAGGCGAGTATGATATTGGTTTTGACTCGTGGTGGGACCACCGCGAAACTTGTGGCTAAGTATCGACCCGGGATGCCGATATTGTCGGTGGTGGTCCCGGAAATCGAGACGGACTCGTTTGATTGGTCGTGTAGTGATGAGTCACCGGCTCGGCATGGGCTGATACATAGGGGTTTGGTGCCGGTTTTGATTGCGGGTTCGGCTCGAGCTTCGTGTGAGGAGTTGACCGAAGAGGCGATCGAGTTCGCGTTGAAGCATGCTAAGGAGAAAGGGTTGTGTGAGGTTGGTGATGCGGTTGTGGCTTTGCATCGTATCGGGACTGAATCTATAGTGAAGATTGTCACCGTTCGTTAAGTAAAGGTTTATGGGTTTCTAGAGTTTGGCATCGTTTGAAGGCAAATTTTTTTTTTTACTTACTTATATTGATAATTAAGAGAGATGGCAATTTTGTTTGAAGGCAGTTTTGTTTTGATATTTTACCTACTTTATAACGAATTTTAAGAGAAATGACAATTTTGTTTGGATATTTTACCTACTTATAATGAATATTAAGAGAGATGGCAAATTTGTTTTGTTTGGTTATTTTACATATTAAGAGATAAGGCAATGTTGTTTTTGTTTTGATATTTTACCTACTTATATTGAATATTTATGGCTATTTTGTTAGAAGCAGAGGCGGATCTACCCTTACGGTAGGGGTTCGGCCGTCCCTTATGAAAAAAAAATATAAGTATTATTGTAGGGTTAAAATCCTGATCGACCCCTACGAAATTTTGACACCGACCCCTATGGAATTTCGAAAACGACCCTCCGAACGGAAGTTCGAGACCAAGTATAATTCCAGAAAGTTGGCTGGCTTGTTTTCCGGTCATGGTGGTGAAACGGCGCTGCTCAACAACACAGGGGTTAAACATTGATGCAGAAAGATGACCTAATAAATTTATATCATTATATTGAGCTTTTTTACTTGTCAAGTAGAGGCCCAATAAAAAAGAATGGGCATTTCGATCACACAGTCATGGTATCACAGGTATGAGCTTTTTTTTAAAAGCTTGAAGCTTGTAGCTTCTAAAAGCTTCATGCCAAACATACCCTAAGAGTTCATTATTAAAGTTTAAACTAGGTGAAAAGCTTAAATTCATATTTAATAATAAAAATCTTAAAGAGTACTTTAACCACTTAATTTCTACTAATTTTTTTACATTAAACCACATTATATGGTACATCGGACATGAACGATCTAAAATGCGTCAATTTTTAGGATCTAACGAATTATGATCCCGTTTCACATTTTGATTTACTTAATCAAATGAGTGATAAAAAATTTATGTGATAGTCATGTTCACGTGAAATACGACAATTATAATACATTTAATGACGTCACACACATATTTTTTTTGGTTATATGATATTTTCTTTGATTATTTTTTTATATGACGCGACCCTATTGAACTCAACTGAAACGGTCGAACCTAACCAAAAAAATATATACCGATTTGACCTGACCCGAGAAACCGACCTAGGCTAAATTAAAAACTTTTTATATAATCAAGTACCGGTCTAAAAAGTTTCCAACCCCAACAAGAAAATTTTCTGGATCCGTCATTGGTTGGAATGCAATTTTGTTTAGATATTTTACATGCTTAACGTTCGGCAAATATTAAATCACCCATATAATCGTGAGTGACGTTATTTTCTCTAACAAACCAAGTAGCTTTTTTCTAAATCGTGAAAGATATAAAATCGTTAGGCCGGATACTTTTAGTTCAAACACCTTTCACTAAGAAAAAGTATTGTCTAGAAAGACTGTAATTTTTGTCAATTTGTTGTTTGTTTTCTAGCATTTCGCTAGTTATGTTAATGAAGGGACCGGAAATTTATTAAAGGTCTAGAAGGTTCTGATAAAAAGTTGGTGGATCCAAACACATATCCACAACGTGATTGATAAATAGATGACCCAATTTTGTACTTGCTGAACCGACAATGTTTTGACAGTTTGCATATGGTGTAAGGTCAAGTCACACCCACCCAACAAATATGACCAATAATTTGAGGTTTAATAAATGTCGGTAACTTGTTTTATAGATTACAGGGATAAATACATCCAAACATCACAAAATCAATAAACACGATTGTTGAGATGCTTTACAATGGAAGATAGGTTTAAACAGGAAGATACAGAGAGAAGCGCGATATGGCACCCGTTGTTGAGATGTTAATGACTGTCTTCTTGGCGATCAGCTTCAGGGTATGGTCGTGGTGATGACCCCGAGGCTGATCTCGTCAAAGCAGTTGGTCTAATAGACCCTGCTGGTGGCGAGAACAAACTACAAAAAGGCCAAGGGAGGGATACAGGAGATCCTCTCTCTTGGTTATTTGTTCCGTTTCCTGTGTCGCTGTTTGAATTTGAGTTACCCCTTGACCCTTCTTGTCCTCGGTTGATCTTTGATTTGTCGGCAGGCAATTGGTACCGACAAACTGGACAAGAACTGTGAAGCTCGAGCCACGGCAAGATACAATCGCCATGAAAAATGTGTTTACATGGCATTTCCCTAGCTTCGTTTCCGACTTCAAATTCTTCCAAACAAACCGAACATGGGATTGAATTTTCTTTTATTGTGATCGTTGGCATCGCCTCGACCGCCTCCTTTTGGGCCGGGGGTGTCCCATATCGGTTCGGGTCGTTTTCAGCTAAATGTTGCAAGAGCTGCTCTAAACCGGGTCCTAAAAAGTAATCACCAAAAGAACCGAACGGGTGGTTTTCCGACAAGTTACGGGTATCAAACGGATTGCCACCACCATTGCCGCTTTGGACAACGATAGTTTGGCTAAACGGATTGATGAGAATAACCCGCCCCCCTTCGTGGCGATTTTCTCCTCCACTCTCCTCATTGTTCTTGGGCTCGGACATTAGTCCAGCCCGAATACCATGAAGGAGGTGGAGGAGGTCCTCCGCCGCCTCCAGCTCCGCCGGAGCTCCCTCAGGGCGGTTTTCTCGGTCGGTTTGCTGTCTAAGCCTCCGGTTCTGGAGGGGGGTGTTCATCAATCCGAGCAGGATCGGGGCCCACAAGGCGACACCACGGTCTATGTCGGGAGTACCGTCCTTACGCTGTCCATTTCCTCCATGAATCCGCCTTGACATACAGAACATTTGATTGACTCAACCTCCATTACCGGATTAACAACTCTACAACATGCATGGCACCAATATCTCGTTGTCTCTCTCTCTTCCTCCATCTTCCTCTCTCTCTCTCTACCTTTCACTTAATATTTCAGCAATTTCAATCAAACAAAAAAACACCCATCAGAATAAGAATAAATAAAATAATAATTACCCAATATCCACAAATCTCAAACTCTAAAATTATACATTAAATAAAACCCTGAAAAACATGATTATCTAACCCCTTTTTTTTTAATAATGATCAAGGAGACACTAGACAGAGAAGCCTGAGATACCCAAATCAGAAATTAACTTTCTAGCTTTTTTTTTCTATGTAAAACTGGTATTTAATTTGAATTATAAAAACTTATATATGCCAATAGGCAGCAAAATATCGAAGAATGTGGAGGGCACATGAAGAATTGAATAAGCAAGCAAAGTTTGACCAGCACCTAATTTATATATTTTACATGCTTCCAAGACATTTAATTATTTAATATGATAAACATTTTACCAAATCAGACGAACAAGAATAAGAAATAAGAAAGAGAAATTACCAGGAAAAGAGAGAGATGGATTTGTTGAGATTCTGTCACCACATCTTCAAATATAAACTTTTTTCGGGGGAGAATTTAAAAGGGTAATTTGGTTATGAATTTGTGGGGTTGTACTTGATTAGCAATTTCATTCTCTAAATTATTTAGGGGTTTATATTGAAGTAAGATGATAATTACACAATAAAAGATTTTATGTCTAGATTTAGGTGGGCAACTTAGCACAAGGTAAAGTATGAAAAAGGGTTAGGATCTTTTTATGTTTTAATTGTGGAGCTAGATCACTTGGTGGGTGAGATATATGCGTTTTAAAGTGTAGGATTCATGTTTTAAACTGCGCAATGGAGTAATTTAGGAATTCAAAGAACTTTTATGGAACAAGAAATCAAATCCCTTTTCTTGGTGTGCTTGGTTCGCCGAATTCAGTTCGATTTCAATTTCATTTTCAATGTGTTTGCTCGGCAAATTTATTGGAATTTGAATTATTTTTTTTCAAATTACTTCACTTCACATATCCCCCCACTGAACACTTTATTCAACTTCGGACACAGAACTCGTAAACTAGTGTCGGTTGCGTAAACTATCAAACACTGGGTGCTTTAACGGGTGTCAAGTGGGTAGTTGACACCGAACGGGTTAATCGACTTTGGACTCCTTAACTAACTTTGCACTTGTAACCGACGTTCAACGCGTTAAATGAGGCCGAATTCCTTAACCAACATCGAATGCATTACGGCTTCGGACGCGTAACCGACGTTGGAGGCGTTAGCTGACATCGAACTCCAAACACATTAACATTCTCTAGATGCGTTAACCGATGTCATTAACGCATACGAAGCCGGTTAACGCACGTGCCTATTACTGGTTAACATGTCTGGCGCAAGTTAACGCATTAGACGATGTCATTGATTATGTGTCTGATGTTGTAACGTGGCCGGTGTTGGTCACACGCCCGTCGCTAATAATGTGTTCACTGCCATTTAATGTGTCATGCAATTATTACACGTTTGATTGGTTGGGGTCATAATAATATATGGGTCCAACTATGGACACCGCCCCGTATAGCCCTATACAGGGCAAATAGGGCCCTATATAGGGTTATACGGGGGCCTATACGAGCGGAGTATGACCCTGGTATAGCCCTACACGAAGCACATACGGGAGGAGTATGACCCTGGTATAGAAAAGTGTATGGTGTCCCTAGAAAACCCTAATATATTCCAATCTTTTGATAAACTTCAATTCCTATGAAAAAAAGTTTCATAAACCAAATTGACTCACATATTCAAATTTTTTATCATTAAAGTTTTTTTTCTTCTCTACCCATAACCAATTTGACAGATATTAGAAAATAAACGGGGAAACAATGTTTTCCCAAATTTACTAAAAAATCACTAACATTTATCAGTCCTTTACTCATAACCAGTCAAAACCCTATCCTAAAATTTGTAAAATTCTGTCACAAAAATATGGAGAGCTGTTGGGAACAATGTTTTCCGACCCAGACTAGACGTCGACCCGGACACCTTACCAAGTCATACGTCGGACCTAACCAGTTGGTTCGACCGGGCATTGACTTGGATTACGTCATAAATAATATATATATATATATATATATGTTTTAGTTATAAATATATATACATTTGTTTGTATAAATGCAAGTAGCAATAAATAATATTTCATGAAACTGTATATATAAAGAATGATAATAGTAAATATATTTTTTTATGAATGTATACGAGGTGTTAATTTAATTCGATAAGTCACATAATCATTATTTAATGCACAAGGTAAACTCACTTTCACACAATCCTATGGTCCCAGGTTCGATCCTTGTAGCTGAATTTATGGCCTATATTATAAATTTCCATCCCAGCTTACAACTTTGCCCGGTTCGGATGTTTCCAAGATCCCGGTTCACCCAAATCCGATTATAACCCGATCAGTTCTTTAGAAAATGGGTTATATAGTATGAACCAAACCGCTTAACACACCGGGTACCGGTTGAACCGGTCTGGGTTTCAAAACACCGGTTGGGAATACTCTAAATTCCTTAAAAACTAAACTAAACAATTACTAAATTTAGCTACTATTTACTATTTACACTAGCATGGAAGACATGAAATAAACATATTATATACTCCTTCTGTCTCTCTTTAAGTCTCATTGTTTGAAAAACACAAAGTTTAAAGTAGATTGAATGGTTACTTTTTTTGCTTACCAAATGAGACTAATACCCTTGGAAATTGGGTCCATCAACACTGTTTATTAATGCTAGTTGTGTGTGTTTAAGGGTAAACTTGGAAATTGGCTAATAAATTTTGAAAGTGGACATGTGTAATGAGACAAATAAATAAGGAAATACGGACACTTTTAATGGGACAGAGGGGGTAAGTTTTATGGATCAAAAGCTCTATTCGTGTTAGAATCAAAATGCAATAATCAATTACACGTACATGAAAAGTATATATGCACAAAAAAACCTGGTAATCAGTGGCGAAGCTTGAGTTAAGTTATAGGGGTGATCGAAGTTATTGTAGGATGACTGTGCTCAATACCTATAGAACGTTTTGGATGAAATCACTAAAATTTACACAACGAAGCAAAAAAAGGGCAGTGACGGGAGACACCCCAGTCCCTCTTATTCTACGCACGCCCCTGCTTACTAGTAGTTTGGAGGAAAATAAGTAGTCAAATATATGCCAACAATAGAAAATAAATCTCTATTACCCTCTTCAAGTTGGAGCATGGATATCACAAGCATGCAACTTATCTATTAGAGTTCGAAATTGTTGTGTTTCAAGGGCTTTGGCAAAGACATCCACAATCTATATCTTTGTGTCAATGGGCTTAGGAAGAGGTTCTTTTGATTCTATCGTTTCCCGTACGAAGTAGTAATCGATTTCAACATATTTGGTTTGTTCGTGGAACACAAGGTTATACGCTATGATGTGATAATTGGTTGTCACAAAATAAAGGTGTTGGTGCACTAGGCAATGCTCTAAGTTCAATAAGAAGCCATCTCATCCAAAGTATCTCACTAACAGTACTTGCCATGGCATGATATTTTCCTTTCGTAGAGGAGCGGGAAACAACATATTATTTCTTTGACTTCCACGATACCAGGGAAACTCCCAAAAGAAGTAAATATCTGGTACTTTATTTCCTTGTAAAGTGGTATCCAAGCCAATCCGAGTTGGAGTATGTGATGAAGTTCATACCACCTTCTTTCTGTAAAATGATCCCTAGGTCCAGAGTGGCATCAAGATACCATAAGACCCGTGTCATAGTGTCTATATGGCTTTGCCGGGTCACTAACAAGCAGTTGTTTTGAATTCTTCTATGGATTTATTTGAGACATTTTGTTATTTACAACTGCAAGTGTAGTTACAACTAGTCTATTTGATCTAACTCTCTTTGAAATTGTTGATGTAATATTAGCCGTTTGAGATGAAAGAACTATTGTGACGTTTATATCAGTTGTTTTAAGTGAATCATCAGTTGTTCTTGGAACTTATGAAAGATTGTTGTCAACTTTTGACTTTTGACCATCCAATGTTGTGATAGTAATCTCTTTGACTCCAATGAGTGACTCAGTTGTTTGATGCCAATCCCAATTTCATTTTGCAATAAGAATTTGGTTGAACCATTAAAGTTTTGAGCAACTTGTGAAGAGTTTTGATCAACAACTGGTAGTTTACCACTCAATTCAGCAAGTGAAGTTGGTTTGAACCTTCTGATGCATTAGTTGTTTGATACCAGTTCCCCATCTCATATTGATTAGCAGGTTTTAGAGGAACAACATTCGGTAAAACAACTGATGGAACTTGTTTTTGAAATATTACTTCTTCCTTAAGTTCATCAACATAATTGTAAGGGGTAATTGAAGTATAATTTTGAGGTTGCTCAGTGTGATTATATATATCTAATACCAAAATTTCACATTACTACTTGATTTCTTGTTCAACAACATTTTTAATCCTTTACTGGATTCAATCCATTTACCACAGTTTACTTGAGTTTGTTCGACTTTCTTGTTGCATTCATTGTACTTTTTCAACAAATTTTTTGTACAAGCATTTTTATCTAACAAAGTATGTTTCAGTTTCAAAATCTCATTTTCTTTTTCATTTAATTTAACTTTTAAGTCATCTTTGGATTTTGTAACTGTTGATTCAAGTTCAGCAACTTGCTTAATTAGTTTTATGTTTGCCAGTTTAGTATTTGTAAATGAAATGATGCAGTCATTATAACATAACTTTTGACAAATCTAAGGTGTTACCTCCTTAGTAGCAGTTTGAAGTGCTTTTACATCAACATTTTGTGCACCTGTTGAAAGATAACTGATGTGGGTTAAATTAGACATATTTTATGTTAATATTTCCTACACTTTTTAATACTTTTGAGCTAGTTTTTGTTAAATACTATTCTCAAGTGGTTCATATTCAAAGCTTTAAGGCTTTATGAGATAACAAGCTAAAATGACACGGTAAAACTAATTATGTTGAATTGATAAAAGTTGAGTTATTAACTAATGTTTGTGTACATAAATTTTAAACTGAATTGGTACACTAACGATATGTCACTTGAAATTTGCATGTTAAAGTAATTACTTTTGATTTAAAGAAAGAAAATGGATAAGTAAAATGCATTCAATAATGCATAATTAATAAGTTTCTAGTTCAGTTAAATCTTTGGGTTTTCTTGTAAACCCACGTGAGAAGTGGAAGGGCCACTAAAGTTAATTATGTAATATGCACTTTCGTATGAAAATGTAGGCCCTGTTGAAACCAAAGGTGGATTGTAGATTAAATAATAGAAGTCTAGAAACTGTTAATTCAGTGGGCTTTTAAAAAAGGAGGTAATGCACAAAACCTAGAGGGAATTATTATTACAAAAGAGGGACGACCGTAAGAAGCATAAAGCACACAACAACCTTATTATTATTATTATTATTATTGGCTACTGATCATTGAAGAAGTAGAAAAGAGAAAGAGTAAGAGGGGTTATTCAATTATAGAGCGTTCGATTTTCACCTCTATTCATCTAAACACGGTTCCTTTGATTTGAATATATTATTTTTTTATTATGAACTTGGTTGTTGAGCATATTTATTTTCTTGTTTTGAACATGATTATTGGCTAAACACATTCTAGTTACCTAGGTTTTGAATAAATATTTGTTGAGTATTGGATTGTTTGTCAGTTATTGGTGAACTTGTGTTGGACTATTATTATTGTAATCAAATTTTTGATGTCTAATAAGATGAACATGCATGCTTAATATTAATTTACTTTTGCTCAATTGTTCCATATGTGTCTTTGTGAATGTCTTTTATGTGTAGATACATATTAGGTTACCTACTGTGTGTTCGTAACTAGTTTATGATTATAATCGACATAATCCATAGGAATAATTGTTTGAGGGTTTAGATATTTTAAGTATTCTACCTATCTTGAGACTGAGAGGTAACAGATAGTTGGGGTTGTCTTGTTCATTAGGTGGTTTAGGTATAGATTACACGAGAGTGAATTTTCCCTTATTGTCTTTTGAGTTTTGCTATCCTGAGTCTTTTTGAGCATCTTTATGTTTCTCCATACGCCCTTACACACTCGGATGTATTGTGATTAGTGGTACTTATTGGTAAACTAGTCATTATAGTACTTTAGTATTGTTGGAGAGACTGAGAGGTAATCCAACAAACCTGTTTGCGTCATACGTCCCTTACGGTTTCCTTTTAGGTCACACCCAGAGAACGATCAGGGATCCATTAGATTGTCTAAGGGTGTCGTATCTTTAGATCCCGATTCCATCATAGTTCCCATAACCGATAAGCGTCCAAAATTCAAAAATAGGATTTCAAGCCTAGGTAATGCCTTTCGCATTATTGTTCTCGTCTAAGTCTTAGAGTTTGAATGTGATTTCCTAGTTTAATTAATAACTAGTTTTAAAATAATATAAATAAATATCCAAAAATAATATTTTCTTAACTACTAATTTAATTAGCTTTTAGATCTAGTTTCGTTAATTTAATAAGTGTCTCTCGGGTTCGATATTCCTGGTCTTCCCATAGCTATACTACACCCGATAGGTTCACTTGCCTGCTGCTAATGGTTTGGTTTAGGGTATTCTAGGTTTTTATTACTCGTTGTGCTTAGTCATTATTTGCTAAATTTTTGTATACCACATTGTGCATATCAATAAGTTGTCATCAACACTTGGATGATTTCATTGTTGAATTTTTTCTCCATCTCCTTTTCTTCACCTGATTCCACATCAATAACCACAAGAGCTAGATCTTTTGTACTCATCTCTTTATGCAGACTACTACAGTTAACAAATTCTTATGTGAATAAACTTTTTTTGGTGTTGCCATGGCTAGAAGAGGATGATCCAGATGTGCCAACTGTAGCAGGCTGAACTTATGTGTTGATGGGTGGCATAAAAGGAGGTTGGACAAATTGCATCTGCTGCATTAGTTGAGGCATGGGTGCATACTGATACTGATATTGAGGACCAGTATTAGGCATTGTTGAGGTTTGAGCAAAATGGGTTATGGAATGGTTATTGAAGGTTTGTTGTTGTCAATGATGATGAAGATATGAACTTGGATAGGTAATTAAAGGATGTACATGATTGGGACTAGGTTGTGACTGAAGTCTGCATTGCATTCATGTACAAAGTTTCCTAGTCTACCACACTTATGACATGTCATTTTCGCCTAATCATAACCCACTTTTGTCCAATTATTGCTTCCAGGGAACTTCATTCTTGTCCTTTTGTAAAATTGTTTGTCTTGACCGTCAATAATGCCAAGAAATTCAGATTCTCAATTACCTCTAGATCAATTGGATCTATGTGTTTCAAATCTTCCATAATAAATGATAGATTATTAGACACATGTAGAGAATTATCTTGAACAGCAAATGCTTGGTATTCAACTGTTGAACCAATACTAGTCGTTATGTCTATGTGATAGTCATAAACCTTGGTCAGCAGTTTGGACAGATTGAGTCTTTTGACATAGAAGTACTGATCCGATGGTGAAATCATTAACTGATTTACGAGTCGATATCAGCTTCTTCTTTTGACTTATCTCTGTATCTCAAAAGTAAGTAACATACCATGGATAATAGTCAGACCTAGATCTTGAAAATTTGGTCAAGTTCTTAGTATGTGTCACACCCTGACTTACGGCCTAGGCGTGTGACCAACAGTTAGTACCGGTTTTGTAAATGTATCAGAGTTTAGCGGAAATCTTTTAAAAGTATTAATATTTTGAAATATTAATGTACTTATAAAGCTTTATTTATAATAAAATATTAATATTTATTTTGAAACATTTTATTAATAAATCTTTATTTTGTAATAATATTTAATTTATTTGAAAAGCTTTTCGGATAATAAATATCTGAGCGTTTATTTATAAACCTCGTTTGATTTTACAAATCATATTGTTTATAATCTTTTAAATAATTAAAACAATGAACCATCTCTACCTTGCGAACATCCACTTTATGAATGGCTCCAATTCTTGATACTTTAATCACCTAAAATGTTAGAAAATACGTTAGCGATGTGCTGGTGAATACGCTGACATTAAATATTTTCTTTTACTTTATTACCCCTCGAGACTACGCCTACCTCGGCATCGTGGCTTAGGAATAACAAAGTTAAAACAACACATTTATAAATTCAAGTCTCTACTCTAGGTCACCTCAGCAAACACCGCAGCGTTCGACTTAGTTAAGTACCCGTAAATATACACAATGATCGTACTTCCCACGGGAAAACGTCCTACGATCAGGGTGGTGCGATGTGCCCATCGCGTAGTACCACCTATGTAAGGATCCAGACATACGTATATCACAGCCTGAGGGCTAGGTTTATACTTTCATTTATAATGGTTTTAGGAACACGTAGTTCCTTGTAAACAAATTTTCACATAACATGTTTGACTCGTTTGAAAACAAGTTTATAAAGTTTAAGGGGCGTATTCACCTTTTCGCTTTGGGATCGGCTTCAACACTGTCTGAGGGTCTTTCCCTTGCTATCTCGCACCTATAGTACGAGTATAGCCTTCTCTTTTGGATCAGTTTCAATACACTGTTCGGGGGTCTTTCCCTCTTCTTTGTTATCTCGCACTTATAGTACGAGTATAACTTTTTGTTAGTCGGATATACAATCCGGCTTAAGACCTCTAGTCTCTTTTGTAAAATCTTTACCTCGATTTTAAATTTCTTTATGAACCTTTAGTTCAAAACATTTTTTCTTTATTTTAAACCTTTAGTTTAAAATATTATTTCTTTCTTTTCTTTTTCAAGTTAAAATTATTTCTTTTAACTTATTTACTTTTCTTTTCTTTCACAAGATAAACCTCTAGTTTAACTTGTTGTCTTTTTCTACGTTTCTTCTTCATTAAGAAACGTATCTTTTTATTTTCTTATTATTTAAGAATAATAACTTAAATAATATTATCAACTATAACTCTTTTCTATTTCCATCTTTTCCTTTTCTTTTATAGTATATTTGAACCTATAGTTCAAATCATATATCTCTTATTCTCATATTCAGACCTTTAGTCCGTCATGTTTTCGTTGCTAAAATCTACGTTTTCCAACAACGTATATCATTTAGTTTGATTTTAATAATTATAAACAATAAACAATATATAATATTCTTATCTTTATTTATTAATAAAGATTCTTTTATTATTTCTTTATTCTCTCTCTTCATATTATTTTTTAAAATCTATAATAATATTTAAATCTTTCTCTTTATATAATTTCTTTCCTTTATTTTCTTTTGTATATTTTCGCGGTATAAACTATACCCTTAACTAAGGTCTAAGCCTTTATTATTTTATTAATATTTTATTCGGGTATTATGCAAACCTTGTTCGGCTTATTATTTTCTAAACTCACGGGCAGCACTTCGACGTTGACATGTATATAGAGAATTTTGATCAACACCTCCTTGGCACGCAAATCGAGGCACGCCGACCTTCTAATCTCGTCGGCACGCACTTCGAGGCGTGTCGTCTCAGGTCGGCACGTACTTCGAGGCGGAACGTCGGGTCGTCTCGGGTCGGCACGTATTTCGAGGCGGAACGTCGGGTCGTCTCGGGGCGGCACGTACTTCGAGGCGGAATGTTGATATATCGGGGTTTCGTTGGTTTATTGGTACGGATTACGAGGTAAGATGTCGTAGTTTTATGGTCACGGAAAACGAGGTGGTCGGTACACGTTTATCGAGGTATTTTTAGAGAGATGTTAGAGAGAGAAAGTGTGTGTAAAATGGTGTGTGTGAATTGAGAGGCTTGAAGCCTCTATTTATAGGCAATTTCCGGTTCATCATCGCGATACTCGACGGTCTAAGGAATAGCCGTCGCGTACCGCGACTAGCTATGGTGAGTCACCATGTAGGTTTGCCATGTGGCGCCACGTGGCAGATGCGGTGCCACGTGGCGAGCTTTATGCCACATTGTGACACGTGGCATGACACGTGTCACATTGTCATGGCTCGATGCCACGTTGTGACACGTGGCATGACACGTGTCACATTGTCATATCTTTATGCCATGTGGTGACACGTGGCAGGACACGTGTCACCGTGTCAGACCTCGTCATCACGATATGCGATGACGTTTGGTCTAAGGCCGTCGAGTATCGCGATAAGGACCGGAGACAGATTTTTCATTTTTAAAATTTTAAGTTCAAAACTTTGATATTTTTGGTCCTTTATCTTTTGTGAACTTGGTATTTTTGACCCGTTATTTTCGTGATGTTACAGTATGATAGCATGAGTGTCCCAATTTTTTGGAAGTCACCTCAGAAATCTGTTGTTAAGAGCAGAGTTTGTGAAAGTAACATCAACCATTGTTAATTCACTTATTAAAGTTGTGAATCGTTCATATTATTGAATTAAACTCTCTCCTCTTAAATAACAAAATGTTTCATGATGTTGCCTAAGAATTTCACGAGGATTAGGACTTGTAGGGTACACCATATTGTTCTTTCAGTGCATCCCAAAAAGTCTTAACAGACTTGTGATGAATTAATCCACCTTAAATTTCACTTGGAATTGCCATGGAAAGAGTAGCACGAGCTTTGGCATACAATTCAAATTTTTGCAGATCCTGATTAGAATAATCCCTAGGGTCCTTCTTAATCGTTTTATTTCCATCAAATGGATCAACAGTTTCAGGGGAATGAGGCCCATGAACAATTGATCTCCAACAACCATTGTTTTGGTTGCAGGGATGGTGGAGCATTCGTTGTGACCAAATGTTGTATTGACCTCGAACCAATATGGGTAATTTGGAGATTGAACTGATATTGTGAGGATCTTGTACAATCGACATGATTCTCAATTCAACTGGTTTTTCACTACCATTAGAGTTTTGACCAGATTTTTGATCCTTTTGAAAATCCACAACTAGAAATATCAACTTAAGCTTAGATCTATGTTTCTGAATTGATTTTTTGATCAATTTTAGAGATCCTGTTCTCTAATACCAATTGTTAGAATTCTAGATGCCAATCTAAGCTAATGAACACAATTCACAATCAATGAAACAATAAGCAACTGATCTAATTCTTTGTATGAATTACTATCACTTTAATTGAAATCATATTTGAGCTAATTAACATGTTTCATGTAGAAGAACAATTATATGTTAACTATAAAAGAATGATTACAATTTATTGCTCCCCCTCAACCTTAGCTCATCATTCACTCTAATTTTATAGTACAAGAGTATACTGATAAGGTGAGTATTGTGACGTGAAAAATGTTAATGAAGAAGAGACTCTCTTCTTCAATTTATACAAGTGATAAACTACCGACGAATTAAAAGGTGAAAGAGACATCTAACAAAAATGGTTAAAAACTATTGATGAATAAATTACAAACAATTGACAAAAGGAGAATTCTATGCTAACTATTGATATTTGCTATAAAAAAAACTGATGTTTGACCCATCAATTGTTAGACTTCAGTTGTTTGGATCTTTACCTTTTAGATCCGATGTTGTGTCTTCAGTTCTTTCTTATCATCAGTTTGCAAGATCAAATGCTAAGAGAAGTAGTTTGTCAAAACTTCATAATGGAGAGCAACTGATGTTTGGATCATCAGTTGTTTGGTATTTGGTTATCAGTTCTTTACAACGTTCAAAAATAAGCTTGGGGAGTAAGCTAGAATCATTTAACTAAAGATTTGGTTAATATATTAATTTAGGAAGAAATACACTAAAATTGAGTGCAAATCTCCAATATTAGGGAAGATATTAACGGATCAATGAGGTAAAATCTTCCATATACATGTCTTGAGGAAGAATCTAGAAAATAATCACGTTTGGAATCGATTTGAGCAATAAACAGAAAGTCGGCCGTTTTTCAGCCTACGGCAACGTGCATCACGCGTCACAACGGATGGAGCCTTGGCCTTCGCGACGCACAATGGACCAAGAACCTTTCGGAACCTTTCACCCTTCATGTATCGCGACAGGGCTAGACATGTTCATCGTGTAGCGCGGTGAGACAAGAAACAAACTTTTGATTTTTGACACAAAAAGTCCCTTGAACTTTGACTAAATGCAATAATAACATAAAATAAATGATTTTTTGAGGATTATTTAACGAGTTCGAATATTCAGATAACAAAAATGAACATTGTTCGATACAATAATCGTAAACAAAAATAAATGACAATAATTTAGAATCAAATAAAAATTTGAAACTTTAAATGAGTCGTTTTCGGGTTCGGAAATTGATGGATGTCACATATTTCGATTTATAATGTAAGTGGCTGTTACATTCTCCCCAAAACTTAATGGGTATGTTTGCTTCAAATTTGAGGGTGCATGCTACTTCAAGAAAGTGTTCATGCTTCTACTTGACCACCTTGTTTTGTTGGGGGTAAATCTATCAAACTTTTATCGCTTCATGTTTATGTCTTAAAATGAAATACCAAACGGCTCAACTATAATCGTCCACTATGGTTAAGAATAATTTGATGGTACAATAAATCAAAACAAGCATTTATTTTAGTAGTACTTAGCGGAAAAAAACAATCTCTTACATTTAACTTTTGAACAAGAATCACAAACCAAGTTTGTAGATTTTATTGAAGTGCTTTTGAGATAATTAACACGTGATGGTTCGGAATGTGAAGCATGACCTAAAAGTTTATGCTACACATTAATTGTAGCCATCATTGCATGTCTCTTGCTTTCCACCATCCCTATTTGATAAAAACCACCATTCTACTTGCCCGCTCTAGTCAATGTCCTCGAACGAACCCCTTCATAACCTAAAAACAAGGAAAAAACGTCACCGCACACTGAAGGTCTCTTGACAATTTGCTAACTAATAAGAAGTTGCGATTTAAAACAGGAACATATAGAATCTTTTAATCTTGGTTCCATTTGGTAAAGTGTGGTCTTCCCTTACCTCTACAGAAACACACCACCATTTGAAATGGTTATAGAGAACACATGAGAATATTTGAAATGGTTTACAAGAATGGAAGTTCCAGTCGGTGGAACCCGAGTCTATAACCCGTTTATTACCTTAATCTGATTTACCTGTCATGTTTCTTGTTGGTGGTGTGGTTTCCTTTGATATTCGTCAAATTCGCATTTGTATTTGTTTACATGACTCATTTTGTAATTCGGATCCCCATTGATTAACAAAAGTATCACAGTATTCATGTTATGTTATCATGTTGTTACCTACTTGATCGCAAAGTCTATTTCATGTGTTTTGTACTTAAATTGCATCTAATCTAAGTACAAGGTTTAAGCGTGAAAAATCAAACTTTCTATTTCTTCATTTTGTTGCACATCATGAAGGAGCCCCATTCCCTTTGTAACACTCGATGATTCTAGGGCTTAACCTAAAATATGTTTAGGTCACGCTATGCGAACCATTTCTTTCTCAACTTTCGTGACACGCAAAAATCGTTAAGATCGTGCGTTGCGTAGCCTATGTCCTGCCTTCGGGACATGCGATGCTGGACGCTGTAACACATGATTAAGCTGATCTCACGGCTTTATCCTCGCTAGCCAATTTCTCGCCTCTTAACTTATCTAATTCATTATACTACGAACCTAGACCCTTTCCTAACTTGTTAACATATTCCTTGATTATTAATTTGGTCAACCAACTTTCAGTTTCATGGTTATTGCCCAAAGACTATCCGATTGACTAACCCTTTGCAATTAATCTGATTTGATTTGTTATCGAAATTGTGGCTACATAACCACACTTTGCCTCTCCTAATCCTTCACCACAACTTAATTTTCGCTCCAATTCATTTTTGCAATCAATTTGGTACTCAAGTTCACACATTGACTTTTAAAGTCAACTTCTCTCAAGTCTTTCTTTCGTTTATTCAATCCTTTGGTTATTATAATTATTGTTTTTGTGATTATTTTGATATGATCATAAAACTGTTATAAAAAACAATTGACAAAGGTGGTAGTGCTTCATTTTCACCTTCAGTTCGTTAAAGTTCGATTTATGTTCAAAGTCTTTCTAAACCATCTAAAGAAAAACCGACTTTTAAACCTTCTTGACATTATTTTTATGTCTTTAAAATATTGCACACAAATCCAACTCAACCCCGGGTTCGAATCCGAAGAAAAGGAACTACCTGCTGAACACTTCTTTTTCTAAACAAAACCTGGTGCGATATTCGAAAAATTAACCAAACTTGGTAAACTGACTAACAAATATTATAACCAATTCTTTCTTTTAAAACTTAAAAAAATAATGATTTAGAATCAAAACCACATTTTTGAGTGAAACATATAAATTCCAATTATTATCTTCAAAACACATAAACCAAGAATCAAACTTGCAATTCCTCTGCTCATCTTTACATTTCCATTAAACCTCATTTCGAATCTAGCTTATTCGTAATCTAGGGTCACTCGCAAAACCGAGCGCGTCTGGTTCGCTCGCTTAAGCTGCATTCACTTTCCATCTCATCTTTAAGCGATTTCATTCATGTGAGTTTTATAACCCTTTTTTCGCACTTTTTATTTTTTGGGTCGTAATATGTACAAACGTTTATGCTTATTTCATTTTCAATATGATTCACACATATGTTATCGTGTGTTTATTCCTTACATGATGGCGGATACGCTTACGCATACACATACGCTGGATGCTTCTTGAGACGAACCTATTCTCCGTAGTAATTTGGCTTTACGTCCAAGAGAACGGGAGTTTTCATTTACGTTTACGCATTTACCTTTATGTTTGGTTTATTTCACCATAACATGTGAACTCGTTTATTTTCGTATCACATACATATAAAAACCTTATGAAATCTCATCTATATACGTATTGACAAATTATTTATTTTCTACATGGTACAAGTGCTCACGTTTGATGCTTATTCAAGAAGTGAAGACATTAGTATACCTTTAAGTTTATTTAAATAAAAGGACTTGTTTATTGCCGAAACAGATACCTCTTTTCCTAGTTATTTTAATCAACAAATTAGATGTACATGTTGTTGGGCATTTCTTTAAGAATAATAATACTTATATAGGGTGTTAGACAATTATACCTCTTTTCCTAATTATTTATTCAACAAATTAGTTATACATTTATTGCAAAATGATAATATTTATAAGGGTGTTAGACAATTTTTTATTATTCTGTACATTTAACTTTCATACAAACATGTATCATTGTTGATGTTATTGAAACTGGTGCATGTATTCAGTTATTTTATCGGTATAAAATACATGCATGCCTATATTATTTTGGTCATATCATAACTTTAATTTCTATACTTTTCACTTTCAATTATTATAGCGAGTGCTGGTGCAGTAACTAACCAAACCAACACCAAAATTCTTGCCGCGTAGCGCGGGGGAATGCTACTAGTTTCAATTAAACTCAAACTTTCTTATATATACCTAAACCAGAGGTGGATGCATGTTTTGATTATCACAAGTTCCTAAATTTAATTATTCAATGTAAAATAAAAACCTTGAAGGTAAAAGAGAAATTGAAACTACCTATAAAATCCAGAGAAACTACACACAAAAATGGTGAAGATCGATGATACAAAAGGATGAAGATAATGAATATTGTTTCGTGTATCCATTGATTTACGGTTTTATACATTGAATGAATGTTTAATTGTGTCATTTGAAGATAAAGTAGATACACAGACTTATTTCAAGAACGTTGGCCTGGATTTATGTGATTAGCTCATGCCGGATTAATAGTATTATGGGCCGGAGCAATGAATCTATTTGAAGTGGTTCATTCGTACCAGAAAAGCCTATATATGAACAAAGATTAGTTAATTTTACTTTCCCACCTAGCTACTCTAGGTTGGGGGTAGGTCCTAGTGGGGAAGTTATAGATACTTTTTCGTACCTTGTATCTGGAGTATATACTAATGACCGGATAATATGAAACTAGATTTATTGCCTGTCATTCTTACCTCATGTGTGTTAGTTTTTACTTTGTATGGATCTTGTTGCTCTGATACAATGAGAATTATTACTTTGGCACACATAATTTCATCTATTAAAAATATCATATCTTTGAATTACATTGGGGGTCCAATATATGGACAGATCGATCAAATAAAAAAGAACTAAATATCAATTTTTTTCCAGCAAATAGGAAGTAAGAATGGTAGACAATAAATCTGGTTCCATATTATCCGGTCATAATTATATACAGGCATGAGGAGGGGAGTTAAGTATGATTTTAATCCTGAGAAAATGTATTTTCGTACCTTATAACTTAAAACGTAAAAAGAGAAGTAATTAAAAACTATATATTTTTTTTTCAATAAGAATTATTACTTATCAATAGATATTAGTCACATATATACATCATTCCTTTCTATCTTGTGAACTAAGATGAAGAATATTTGATTTGATCAAAGGATAATTACAAATTTACAACAAGAGGATATATTATCTAACAACTTGTCTAACAACATCACTATAATAATATTCAAATGGCCAATAATATCATTTGATCAAGGGAGGAACATCATATACATATCAGCCAAAGAAATTCGCAAAAACATAATAAATTACTTACAAAAAACTTGAATCTAAACGTATCCTGGAGGTTTAGGCAGATTCCCCACAATGCCGCATACTTGTGCGGTTTCCGGCAGACTGAACTCATCTCTCAGGGACCGCTCCGGCGAGAGAACACTCACGTATAATTGTTGTCCCAAGTAGAATCTCTCCATCTCTGTTCTCAAGCTCCACATTCCCGCGTTGTCGAGCGTCAGCATCACTGCCGCCCAACAACCCGGGAACACCGCCAAGTTGTGGCGGCTCAACGCGTCTTCTAGGTTGTAGTTCTTCCTCTTCTCCGGGGCCCACCTCCCCGGCTCTACCGCCACCGCAAAGAACGAGTATCCGTCCAAATGGAATGTTTGAATGGTGTTCTCGCGGCTCTCGAATATGATCTCGACGAAATTTCTATACGTCGCGTTTAACACGTTTGGCGCGATTTTAACGTTCTTTTCGACGTCCGCGGGTGGCTCGTCTGATATTATGTCGTATTTGAATTCCTTGTCTGCCACACCGAAGTATTCGGATAGTTTTAGTGGCGTTTTCGGGTCGATGTGGGACACCGTTGAAAGCGAACCGCGGCTTACCATCAATGTAGTTTCGGCTATTAACAAGTTTAATAGTTCGGGTGATGTTAATTTGGCCATAGTGGTATGACCCTTGCGGGTTGGGACGGGCCGCACTCGCGGTCAAGTTCCATCTGTACGATCTGAACTGGTTTATTGACCACGCGATTCCAGTGGTGCCCCCTGGCGGAGCCGCTGGAAGCTCGGGTGTGGCGGGTGTGTTGCTTCCTTTGTACCGAATAGTGGCTACGGTAGTATGCGGTGTCTTGGTGAAACGACTCGACACCACCAGGTAATAATCCTTGGGTGGTTGATTCGCGGTTACTAGTACCGACAGGCATTGACCGACGTGAAGGTCCATCGACATGTAGTCGTTTTGCATGACGTGAGACCCTTCGAGCTCGACGAGCTTCACGTCATGGCCTTGGAACCTAAAGTTCACTGAAGTCCGCATCCCCACATTACAAAACCGGAAAAGATATGTCTTTCCGGCCTCGAATGTCCATGAAGGGTCAGCCGGTCCACCAACCTGAGCGGACTTCCCATTAATGTGAAGCCCGTCAGGGCGGCCAATCGACTTCCCACCATCAAGGAGGTTTTTCATAGACTTGTGGCCCTTATTGAACCAGTCGCCAACAAGAACCGCAAACTCATCGGCCGGGTTATCAAACGGGACCGGGATCAAGGGTCGACTATGTATTTGGATGACGCCCATCCCACCCGCGGCTCTATGTAACGCGGTGGTGGGAAAATAATAATAACTACCAATTTGATCCTTCACCTGGAACTTATATGTAAAATTTGTTCCAGGCTGGATGGCTGGCGTCCCATCAATCCATGAATTTTTCCGGTGTTGAACACCGTTCCACGTTAGGAGGACCGGCTCGTCAAGATTGTTAAACACATTAACGACAATATTATTGTTACTTGTGCAATTAATCACGGGCCCTGGGAATTTGTCGTTGATCAAAATAACCTGTCGAGGGATCCCCAAGGGTGACATGGTGCCGTATGTGATCTTCCATTCGAAAAAGTGATAAGGATCTTCTGCGTTCACTAGCGTTATTAGCAATAGAGTGAAAAAACCGAACGTTCGGGTATCCATGATACAATCCCGGGACACCCGGAGTGTATACACGCAAGATGGATGAATTAATATAATATAAGAAAATCTATAGTTGTTTAAAACTACCAGGAAGGAAGAAGGTTTTTGCTCCTTCCAGGTGGTACCAGGGATTGTCGTTTGGGTGTTGACGTTGGTTTCATCTTTATACTTTAAAAGATCGTATTTAAGGTTGTCTCATCACCACAAATTATTTTTGCGTTGTTACCTTAATTCGCTGCTTCTTAGAATTTCTTGAGGTGGCTGTTGAATACTTGATTGTTATTTTAGACACAATCACAATATTTATTCAATTTTAAAACCTTAATTTTAGTAGTTTATTTTAAACCTTCTTAAACTATTTTTAGATCTCCAACCCCATACTATTTAAGGTTACAAGACTAGCTCCGGTTTGTAAGTCACTAGATTAATACTTCTTCATAATTTAACTCGAGCTGATTAATTTGACTCGTATACAAAATCTAACGAAGTTTGAGTTGAATGTAGCTCATATAGTGCAGTGGCTCGCTCGGATAAATTCACATCTTTAACTATTCTGGTGTGTAGGTAGTTTGTTATTGTGATTTTAGTCTTATATATAATTTGAATTTGTTATTAATTTGTTATGTGAAACTGGTATAAAAAAATATACAAAATCATCTTATATATAAACTTATATTCAGCTCATATTCGACTCAGCTCATATTCGACTCAGTATACGTTTCTGAGACAAGAGCTAATTCGAGTCGAATATGAGCTGAATATAAGTTTGGTATCGAGCTTAGATTGATGATTACAACGTGTGGCAACACTATGATATCATGCCACATGTTTTGGATTAATTTTAGATATTACCATGCTTAATTTAAATTCCTGCTCAGTTAATCATGTTTACGCTGATTTAAGTTAATTGAACACAACTTTATACAGTAAGTGTAATAATCCTTAGCGTCTCAAGACATTGTCCGAATTAGAAAAGTGAATAATCAACTCTCAAACAAAAACCAAATGCTAATCTAATTATGACCTTACATTTAAATTTAATTTGATGTGTCAACAGTTAATATCTATTTTTATCTATTTTTCTATTTTACTTTGTCATGAAAGAAATGCATATTTTCAAAATTGTTAAATAAGTGTCTTGGTGTACAATCACAGAGGCAGGGTGATACCGCCAGCAGACTTGTATAACTCAAGAACTTATAAAGAACTTAAGAACTCTTGTAAAAGAACTCAAAAGAGAACTAGAAAGATGATATAAGGAAGAAGTTTTTATTTCTTGAGATTGTTTACAAGTGAGAGGAAGCATTCCTTTTATAGCCAAGGAAAAGTTAACTAACCTCATAAAAAGACATAAGACCCATACATAAGACATAAGACATGACATAAGTCCCATACCCATGAACTAAACCTTACCTAACCACTTTAAGAGTGATTAGTCTTATTAAACACACTTTGAAAACATAATTAAGAAAATATTATACAAGGCACACTATTATTTATAACTTCTTCCATGAATACTTCCATCTGGAGTCTGGATGAGATGAATCATCTTCATATGGGTCAAGGTAGTCCTCTTCTGCTGGGTCCAGGCTCGATGTTGGGGAGTTGGTGCTGCATGGTTTCCAATTTTCGAGCTCTTCATACTCTTCTTCCGTAAGGACCACAATATGAGTACTAAGTGCTTTCTTTTCAACAGCTTTATGTAACGGTGGTCAATACTTCATATTTTTTTATCATCTCTGATTATGGGATCTAGGATTTTGACTTCTATTCCATTTGTGTGACCTAGACACTCTCTCATTGTCATCCATTCTTCTGGGAAGTTTCTTTTGAAACTAATAGATGCAGGATCTATACTATAAGAGCTATGATGGAAAGCACAAGGCGAGTGGTAGATGGCTGATTGGTCCTTATTGATTACTGAGGCAGGTATGAAGCTACCTGGTCTTCTAAAATACCAAACACTGTATCTTAGACGGCAGGTGGTCACATGCCCGATCCATTGGTGGATTGGAAAAAACCATTGGAGAAGAGTAAGAGTGTGTTTCTTTTCGGCTGGCAAATCCCCGAACCGGCAGTTTAGTAAGTACAAATGGAGATCTTTATTATCGAATGATATGTCAACATAGAATGATTCAAACAGGTACCAGAAGAGACATAAGGCTTCTTTAGGGAGGGTGAACAGGGTTTCAAAAGCACTGACAGGTGCTACATTTGCAACCAGAAAGGCCATTTTGCAAAAGATTGCAAAGACAAAAATAAAACCCAGGCCTTGCTCCAGATGATCAACCAAGTGGAACAGATTGATGTCTCGGATTTAGAGTCAATATACTCTCTTCCCAATGAACCAGGGGATAAGGTGGTATGTTCAATCTTCTATTCTGATTCAGATGATGAAACAGACACGGACAACTCAGATACATACAGTGATATTCGTCCGATGTTTATGGCAACAACTAGAGACTCGTCTCCAGATCCTCCGATTCCAGAACCTCTAGTCAAGTTTGATCTACTACTTAATCAATATACAAAGCCTATTCCAGTAATTGCCTTAATAGATTCTGGTTCACACAGATCAGTTCTAAATCCAAGCATTCTTCCTCCCAGTTATTGGCTTCCTCAAAAACAGTTTTTCCTAACTGCCAATGGTCAAACCTTTTCCATAGACAAAATCAGCAAGCCGATATACATCAGGTTATTTCCTAAATGTGTCATTAAACATAGGTTCTTAGGATCTAGCCTCCATGGAAGAGACCTTCTCCTTGGATGGGAATTATTTTCTAGCTACCGGAAATGTCATTCTTTGGTTACAATGGCCTAAAGTGGAAAGAACACGTCAATGCGTATACCAAGATTCATAGTCCACAGGATAACTCACACTCACCCAGTCCCTGTAAAACTCATTAGTCACAACCTGTTGCTTGCTCCCTGTCAGAACCAACAGTAAACCAATCCTCCATGCCAAAAAAGAATCCATATAAAAAAAGAAATATGGGTTACAAAAGAAAAGAAAAAGATGATTGATAAGACACCACAATCAGAGGTTCCCATGCCAACTGACAAAATTATCCTTCAGACTGACGCCAATAATGAATATTGGGCAGTGGTTCTAATTGTAGAAGACGACAAAGGTGTCAGAATAGTACGTGGATATAAGAGTGGCACGTTTAACATGTCAGAAAAACATTATCATTCCACATATAAAGAAATACTAGTAGTCAAAAGAGGAATAGAGAAATTTCAGATCTACCTTATGGGTCACAGCTTTATTATTGAAATGGATACATCATCCTTTTCAAGCATGACACATTTCAAAAGCAAAGCCCCCTCTAATGAACAGTTGCTACAGTAGGCTAACTGGTTCTCAAAATATTCGTTCACAGTAACCCATATCAATAAATGGAATAATATCCTTGTGAAAGATTTTCCGTCATGGCCTCAAGTCTATAAATGTCAAGAGTCTGATATGGTTCAGCATCACCAAAACTTACCTACCATCTTCACAATGGTGGAAGCTGGCTCATCCAACACCTTTGCAAAAGTTGAGATCCAAGAAGAATTAACTCAGAAAGAAATACCAGAAGAAATTGTTGAAGTAATTGCAGATCTAACTTTCAAGGAAATATATCACTTAAATTACAAAACATTCACCATGATTCTCCTAAAAAACCATGCGACAATTTTAGAAGGGATAAAATTCCACCCTGATTATCCGTTTCTAAATATCTTCCACTTTGAAAACCTGTTCACCCTCCCTAAAGAAGCCTTATGTCTCTTCTGGTACCTATTTGAACCATTCTATGTTGCCATATCATTTCTAACTGTGGTATCTTGTTCATTCATGAACATGTGTTCGAATGCTTCACTCGGGTCGGTTATCTCTTCATCTTCTGACTTGTCAGATTCATCGTTTGAAGTGACAGCCATGTTTGAGGCAATACAAGGCAGAACCCTTGGAGAGGCTTCAATGGCCAGTTGATGTAGCAGGGTTGTGATGGGATCTTCCTTTGGAATCGGCAGATCAACAGGAGAAACTGATGAAGCCATCATCATGCTTGTTTTGGATAAAAATCTGCTAAGGATAATGTATCCAAATCTGTTATGTGAGGTTTAGTGTCAGATTGATAACAACGAATATGTAAACGAAATAATGATGAACACAAGGATTTCTTACGAGGAAAAGCCCTTGATCTTGGTCGGATCGCCGGCACAAAAACCCCGGGTGATGACAAATCGTCTATCACCACATTTATTAATCAAAAAAGGGTGTTACAAGGGTTGGAAGCTATGATCAACGATTACAATGATGTCTAAGTGTGTGTATAATGCTAATTTCGTAGAGAGCAGTGTGTGTTTGTCCTAGCTGATCAAGCTTCAATTTATACAAAAATAATATAACAAATACCCCTAATTTTAGCCTAGAATCAAGCCTTTCCATAATTAGAGTTGTTTCCTTCATTATCCACGCGTTTTCTTAACTTGATAGCGAGATTATAGGTTGGACCTGGTCATTAGCCATTATACCTGCTATAGATATCAAGATAACAAAGGAAAATCGTTAATAAATAATAAGTACTGAGGATTATTGATCCTGACAGGATCTGTAACATATTCTAAGGATAATTGATCCATATTATATGCTAGGATAACATATCCACAGTGTCAAATTTCCGTGCACTAACAATTGCCCCCAAAATGGCGGTTGTGATAAGATCACAACTGTCATTTTGCCTTTGAAATCAAACTCCCTGCAAAACAGATGAGATTTGACTAGTTGGTTATAATTGTCATATATCAATGAAGTTTTCTTGGGAACTTCCCTTCCGGCTGTATATCCAACACCATTAAGTTACCATAAGTGTTGATCCTTATGTGATCCTTATAATTGAACTTAGGATACCTGATGCAAATAACTTATGATATTAATTGGGATTAAACCCAACAAACTGGGGACAAGACCAAATAAACTGGGGACAAGCCCGTGCAACTGGGGACAAGCCCGTGTAACTGGGGACAAGCCCGTGAACTGGGGACAAGCCCAAACTGGGGACAAGCCTAAAAAACTGGGGACAAGCCCAAACTGGGGACTGGCCCAAAGATACAGATGTTAACTGGGGACTCGCCCAAACCGGGATTTAGCCCAAACGTGAGATAACGTGAAAACGTTATAAACCGGTGGTATGGTACGTCTACCATAAATCGTAGGATCCTCCATATAGCCGAAGACAACGAAATTGTCAGCCACTAAACGTGTACTGGTCCCGCTGCCCCGGACTATACGTTGGATAGCGTGCGCTCCAGGCGAGAGTGTAGAAACTCTAATTTATAAGAAAGGTGAAAACCTTTAAACCTTAGGGGATATGACCATCGGGGGTCATATCCAATCGTGGGCTAGGCCAAGGAAATAGTAAAGTACCTTAAGTGTGAGGGAGAGGTGGCCAACGTCTTAGACATTGAACCTCTTATTGAAATCTGCATTGTTATTTAAAACTTGAAAAAAGACAAACGTTAAAAATATATTATCCATAAATTAATAAGAATCTGAAATGAATAACTGATCGGATAGATATTACCAATTTCAGGATCCTTGATCCTTTTGAGGATACTTGATCCTGATTAGAAAACATATTTCTTGAGATGAATAGCATTCCATGCTCTAGGTAACTTGTTGCCTTCCATAGTCAGCAGGTGATATGTCCCCTTTCCGGCTTCTGACTCGATCAAGTAGGGGCCTTCCCACTTGGGTGCTAGCTTTCCATCTGCTGGATTAGTTGTGTTTTGGAAAGCTTTCCTCAAAACTAGATTTCCTTCTTGAAATCTTCGAATCCTGATATTCTTGTTGTATGCCCCAGCTCCCTTTTGTTGATATGCCGCCTTTTTGATTTTAGCTAGGTCTCTGAGCTCATTAACAGTATCCAGATCTTGGAGAAGGATTTCTTTGTTGGCTTAAGGATCACGGATGCTTGTTCTGGTAGTAGGAACCACCATCTTCGTAGGGATTACAGCTTCTGAGCCAAACACCAATGAGAAGGCTGTTTGACCTGTTGCATTCTTTGGTGTTGTTCTATCAGCCCAAAGAACATATGGTAGCTCTTCGGCCCAATTGCCTTTCTTGGATCCTAGTTTCTTCTTCAAGTTGTTGATAATAATCTTGTTACTTGATTCTGCTTGACCATTAGCTTGAGGATGAATTGGTGTGGAGGTAATCATCTTAATGCCCCAACTGTCACAAAAGTTAGTGGTTCTTTTCTCGATAAACTGGGAACCATTGTCACAAATAATTTATGAAGGGATACCAAATCTGGTAATAATATTTCTTTTAATGAAGGATATCACCTCTTTTTCGCGGACTTGAACGAAAGCTTCTGCTTCTATCCACTTTGAAAAGTAATCAGTCATTGCAAGCATGAATACTTTTCCTCCTAGCGCTTTAGGTAGCTTACCCACAATATCCATGCCCCACTTCATGAAAGGCCATGATGAGGATATAGGATACATAGGCTCTGCTGGCTGATGCAGAATATTGCCATGTCTTTGACATGAATCACACTTCTTTGAGTACTCCATGGCGTCTCTCTTCATGGTAGGCCAGAATTATCCTGTTCTCAGAATCCTAGAGAATAGGGCTCTACCTCCGGTATGATTACCGCAATCTCCTTCGTGAAAGTCTTTGCGCACCTCTTGAATTTCAGGATCTTCGATACATCTTAAGTATGGACATGCAAGAGATTTCCTATACAGAATATTATTTAATAAAATGTATTGTGATACCTTAAGTTTGAAGGACTTAGATTTCTCTGTGGCTGGAATCTCTCCATTTTGAATGAACTTCTTGATCGGGAGGATCCAAGATCCTTGATTACTTGAGGATAATAGATCCAAAGACATGATATCTTTGTCAGTTGTTATCTCCCCAACTTCTTGTTCTCCTATTGCTGGTGAGAGTACATGGATAATTGGGATCTTCATATCTTCTGGAATCTTCAATGATGAAGCTAAATTTGCTAAGGCATCTGCCCCAGCATTCTCTTCTTTTGGTACCTGTATAATACAAAAAGAATCGAAGAACTTTGATAGTTCCTTCACAACATCTAGATATTTGATTAGCTTTTCACCTTTAACAGCATATGAGCCATTAAAGTGGTTAGCCATCAATAAAGAATCTACATATACTTGAAGATACCTGATCCTCATGTGTTTAGCTAATTGCAAACTTGCGATCAGAGCTTCGTATTCCGCTTCATTATTGCTGGCTTGGAATGCATATGCAATGGACTGGGGTATTATGTCCTCCTGTGGCGATTTCAGTAGGATACCCAATCCTGTTCCTCTTACGTTGGATGCTCCATCAGTAAAGAGGATCCAAGGATCCTTGGTTTCTTCCAGTTGTTGAACCTCCAAATCAGCTTCATCTTGCATGTCACTACTGAAATCAGCCACAAAGTCTGCAAACGCTTGTGACTTAATGGCTGTTCTGGGCTCATACTGAATATCATATGCACTCAATTTCACAGCCCATTTGGCCATCCTTCCTGACAATTCTGGTTTTCTAAGCACATTCTTAATAGGATAATTAGTTCTTAAAATAATAGTATGTGTTTCAAAGTAGTGTCTCTGTGACAATCGTCAATTTCAGATTAACTCCGTTAACTCAACTCTGTCAATTCAAACTTAAGATCATTGAATCTATAACGCACACTTCATTACATTTAAACTAGGGTTTAAATGACGCTTAACACTTACTACATGTGTAGTCTTTCGGGAATTGCACCGAAACGCAAACGAGTTGACGCAAACGATTGATGAATAAACGAAAAACGTCAAAACAGTAATTATGTGATAATTATGTGTTAGACTTATGTGTTATGTGATAACATGGTTATAAACGTTAACTCAAGATGTAAACAAGTTAGTTTAAGCTAGGAAAAGTAATACTTAGAAGTGGAGGGGCCAAAGTGTAACATAGTATTCTATAAATAATAACAATAAACAAACCCTAACTCTTATTTTCTTTCTCCCAACTTCCGATCGGTCTCTCTCTCCCTTGCTCCCTTGGCTGCCGTCACCTTCACACACACATACAACCATCAAATCAAGCCCTTGATTGAAGAATTAGGTGCTAGGAAGGTATAATTGATTATCCTATACATCCTTATTACTTGATTTTGATGTTTGTTGGGCTAACTACAAACCCTAGCTGCCGTTTTCATGTGCGCATGTAACCAATATGATTGTTGTTGATTGAGTAATGATATGATAACTAGTATTGATATTGTTACATGTTGATTGTTGTGTCTATGAATTGAGTTCAAACAAAAACCCTAATCAGGTATGTAATGGGTAATTGATGTGCATGGATGGTGTTTATGGAGTCTAGAGTGTTATATGAATGCATGATAGTTCATAGATTGTTAATATGTTAAGTTTGGATGCAAACAGTTTCTGGACAGAATGTGTTATTGATGTTTAAGTGACTGTAACGAAGTGTAAATGTGAAAATTGGTTGAGATTATTGATACTACAGTAAACTAGGTTGAGTCTAGTTTCTAAAGAATATAAACTTGCAATTTTTGGACAAGTAGAAGTTAACTTTTATGATTTTACAAAAACGTTGTGCAAAGCTGAGCTGTTAGACCTGCTATTAGGTTGTTTTGTAAATGTTATATCTCATGAACTACGAGACCAATTGGGTTGGTTCCACTTCTGGGAGTTGACTCATTGAGTTAGAAACCTAACCCAAGTGGTCTTGCATTTATTGGATTTTTCGTTTAACGGGAATTGCAAATAACATTCTGTTGCGCATGAATTTGACTGTTGTGAGTTCACTTACCCCTTTTTAAACTGTTTTCAAACGCTTTTCACTTGGGGGAGATAACATACTCCGAAAACGCATTTAAGATTTTGTTAATATAGATTATATATCACTTGTAAAGACTAAGTGGCAAACGCGTTAACTAAAGTCCTTCATTCACATCGAACCGTTTAATATTGGATAATAGCGAGTCATTGTTGAGTAGTACTACTGGGTTTGACAAACCCCACCCAACGCTAAACTCAACTGGAGGTCGAGTGGGTGTAATCTTGGCTAAACACATACCATGGTCGGGATAGACCTGGTGGCAAGGCAAATGATAAACAGTCAGCTTCGGTGTCGAACACTTAGTAATACTTGTTTTATAGGCTAGCTACCTATAGATATATAATTGACATAACACTATCTGGTAACGCAAAACGCCGTAACGTGGTTACGCAAAACGCTTAACGCAAAACGCCGTAACGTGGTTACGCAAAACGCTTAACATAAAACGCTGAACGCAAACGCTAAACGATTTATTTTATATAACTTGTGAACTCACCAACTTTGTGTTGACACTTTTAGTATGTTATTCTCAGGTAGCCGAGGCGGGCGCGCGGTTTAGGAAAATGCATTGATTGAAAACGCTTTTGTTATGCAAACTTGTTTTTAACAGTTATCATTGGTTTTAAGTCGTCCTGCGTGACGCAACTTTTGGTTAAAGGTTTTTACGCTTCCGCATTTAATTACTCGTAAACGTTTTCATGGTTTTGAAAATTTATTTTATGGTTTGATTATAACTGATGATTCCGATCCTGCCAGTTCATACCCTCTGACGGTAAAACTCCGTTAGTGGATTTTGAGGGTGTGACAGATTGGTATCAGAGCCATTGGTTATAGCGAACAAGAAGCTGCATGCATACTAGACTATAACCGCGACGACCCATTAGTTATAATGATACACACTGCATAGGTTTGTGTGGTCTTGTAATCTTATCTCTTTACCTCTTTCACTCATACGCGCGCGCATACACGGCTTACCTGTAGGAATGTCGACGCCACCCTCATCATCATCCGATTCGATGACGCATGCTCACGGGAAGGAACCGCAGTTACCTACCGCCTCACCACCCCGAGTAGTCCCGGAACTCGAAACTCCCGCACCGAAGAGGTACCGCCTATCCGGAGGCATTTACGAAAACGACGTTAGCTGGGATTGGTACCCTAACATGATCAGACGTATGGTCTATCGCGAACAAGTTCCCCCGTTACCTCACCCGAACCACCCTGCTTATCCCAACACCCTACCACCCATAACCGAACCTGTAAAGAGAGTTCTCGCAGCTGTTGTTTCATGCTTGGAGCGTGACGTGGGTTACATGCGCTATACGAGGGAGAACGTTTCCAGAATGTTAAAAGACGGAACCGAGACTAAGGCGGAGATTGCCCGCATGGCAGCGGCAATGAAGGAAATACGAGAGGCTAGTGATCAGCAAATGAAGGTTATGATGAAGATGCAAGCTGAGATGATAGACTTGAAAGAGCAACTCCAAGAAGCAACGACCCGAACCGAGATAGCTCTAGAGCGTTGCGATGTCTTACAAATGCAACTTGCTCAGAACGCAGCCGAACCTGAGGCAGAGCCTGAGGCCGAGGCTGGGGCAGAGCCTGAAGTAGAACCTGAAGAAGATCCCGAAGAGGAGCCTGAGGAAGATCCCGAGGAGGAACCCGAAGAAGAACCGGAGGAAGAACCGGCTGAGGAGGAGGGACACTCAGAGGTGTCAACAGACGATGTACAAATGTGCAGATCCTTGGATTGGAACTGGCTAACGCGATGAACTGGGAGGAGTTCAAAAGCATGATGCGAGAGGAGTATTGTCCGAGAGAAGAGATTTCAAAGTTGGGGTCGGAGTTTTGGTCACTGAAGATGGTGGGTTCGGAAATCGAAGCCTACACTACTCGTTCTCACGAGTTGGCTGTGATGTGTCCGCGGATGGGAGATCCGCCGAGTAAGAGGATTGAAATGTACATTGATGGATTAGCACCGCAGATTCAGGGCATGGTGACGTCTTCCAGACCAGCCACGATCCAACAAGCGATCCGTTTAGCTCACAAACTGACGGATCAGGCTGTGACCCAAGGTGCGTTACCACCTAGGGGTTCGACCGTTAAAGCCCGTGACAACCAGAGTAACGACAATAACAGCAACAGCAACCCGAACAGCGGGAAGAGGAAGTTTGACAACACCAGATCTTCATCCTCGAACCTCCCACCGCAACAACACTACCGTAAGCCCGAATTCACTCGGAGCTTTAACACTCAGAATCACAACAACAACAACAACGGTAGCGGGCAGGTTTCGAGCGGATATGCTGGGAAATATCCAAAGTGCAACAGGTGCAACTATCATCATGTTGGCCAGTGTGACCGTGTCAAGTGTCAAAGATGTGGAAAGATAAGTCACCAAGCGAAAGAATGTAGAGGAGACCTTGCGGCAAAGGGTGCTCCTAAGCCACCTATGACGACGAAGGGATGCTTTGAATGTGGGCAGGAAGGTCATTTCAGAAAAGATTGTCCCAAGCTGAAACATAACGACAACAATGGAGGTAATGGAAGTGGCAGTAGTGGTGGAAGCAATGGCAAATGAAGGGCGTTTTTAATTGGGTCGGGTCAAGCCCGCAATGATCCGCACGTGGTGACTGGTAAGTTCCCTGTGAACGATTGTTTTGCTTCTGTATTGTTTGACACTGGAGCTGATAGGAGTTTTGTGTCGAAAGCCTTTAGCCAACTCTTAGACGTAACTCCAATTCCGTTAGATGCTAAGTTTCCTGTTGAATTAGCTGACGGTAAGACCATAGTAACGACTCATGTACTTGCGGGATGTAAGTTAAAACTGTTAGGTCATATCTTTGATATCGACCTTATTCCTTTTACGCTTAGTAGTTTCGATGTCGTTGTCGGCATGGACTGGTTATCCGAGAACCGAGCGGAGATTATATGCCACGATAAGATAGTGCATATTACCACCCCTTCCGGCGAGATCATTTCGGTCCGAGGCGAGAGAAGCGGCATGACCACTAGCGTCATTACCCTTATGAAGGCGCAGAAGTATCTACGAAAGGGTCATCCGGCAATTTTGGCACAGATTGTTGAGAAACCCGCGGAGGAGAAACGAATTGAAGATATACCTGTTGTGCAAGACTTCCCGGAAGTTTTCCCGGAGGATTTTCCTGGACTCCCTCCTATTTGTCAGGTCGAATTCCAAATCGAGTTGACACCCGGTGCAGCACCCAGAGCACGAGCCCCGTATCGGCTCACACCGGCGGAACTTCAGGAGTTGTCCACTCAGTTGCAAGATTTGTTGGATAAGGGTTTTATCCGACCTAGCTCATCGCCGTGGGGAGCCCCTGTCTTGTTTGTCCGAAAGAAAGACGGGACATTCCGAATGTGCATCGACTACCGGGAGTTGAACAAGGTGACGGTCAAGAACCGTTATCCTTTACCCCGAATTGATGATTTGTTTGACCAGCTTCAAGGATCGAGTTACTACTCGAAGATCGATCTGCGATCTGGTTACCACCAGCTGAGAGTGCGCGAGGAAGATATCTCAAAGACGGCTTTCAGAACACGGTATGGTCATTACGAGTTTTCGGTTATGCCTTTTGGCCTAACCAACGCACCAGCCGTATTTATGGATCTCATGAATCGAGTATGCAAGGCGTACCTCGACAAGTTTGTGATTGTTTTCATCGATGATATTCTCGTCTACTCCAAGAACGAGACTGACCACGAAGAGCACTTAAGGGTAATTCTGGAACTATTGAAGAAGGAACAACTGTATGCTAAACTCTCGAAATGTGAATTTTGGCTTTGCGAGGTTCACTTTTTAGGGCATGTGATCAACGAGAATGGTATCCATGTCGATCTCGGTAAGGTAGAGGCCATCAAAAACTGGGAAGCACCTAAGACTCCGACTGAGGTGCGGCAATTCCTAGGACTGGCCGGCTACTACCGGCGTTTCATCGAGGGATTTTCAAAGATTGCTCAACCCCTCACCGCTTTGACTCACAAAGGCACTAAGTACAATTGGGGTGACGCGCAAGAATCCGCTTTTCAACTGTTGAAAACCAAACTTTGTAGCGCCCCTATTCTAGCCCTCCCCGAGGGAACGAAAAATTTTGAGGTACACTGTGACGCATCTATACAAGGTCTCGGTTGTGTGCTGATGCAACTCGAGAAGGTTATAGCCTACGCCTCTCGACAACTACGGGTTCACGAGAAGAACTACACGACCCATGATTTGGAACTTGGAGCTGTGGTGTTCGCTCTTAAGATATGGAGGCATTACTTGTACGGTACCAAGTTTACCATTTACACCGACCACAAGAGTCTCCAACATATCTACGATCAGAAGGAGCTGAACATGCGACAGCGCCGTTGGGTCGAGCTGCTCAAAGATTACGATTGTGCCATCAAGTACCACCCTAGCAAGGCCAATGTAGTGGCCGACGCCCTCAGCAGAAAAGAAACAGATAAACCCAGACGGGTGAGAGCATTGCAACTCACGATTCATGCCAGCTTACCCGATCAGATTCGCGATGCGCAACTTGAAGCTTTGAAAGATGACAATCTTCCATCGGAACTCATGCGGGGCATGAACAAGCAATTTGAAACCATATCGGACGGGGTCCGATATTTTGAGAACCGGATTTGGGTTCCACGGTACGGAGAGTTGAGAACTCTAGTGATGGACGAAGCTCACAAGTCCCGATATTCTATCCACCCTGGCTCAGATAAAATGTATCATGATTTAAAGGCACTTTACTGGTGGCCGAACATGAAAGCCGACATTGCCACCTACGTGAGCAAATGCTTGACTTGTGCCAGAGTCAAGATAGAATACCAGAAACCATCTGGCCTACTGCAACAACCGGAACTCCCAATGTGGAAATGGGAACACATCTCAATGGATTTTATCACGGGTTTACCTAAGACACCGACGGGATGCGATACCATCTGGGTGATCGTTGACCGGTTGACTAAGTCTGCACACTTCTTAGCGATTAAGGAATCGGACAAAATGGAAAGACTAACTCGTGTTTACATGAAAGAAGTGGTGTCTAGACACGGAGTGCCTGTCTCGATCATTTCCGATCGAGATTCTCGTTTCACTTCGCACTTTTGGAAGTCGCTGCAAAGCGCACTAGGCACCCGTCTTGATATGAGCACAGCATACCATCCTCAGACGGATGGGCAAAGCGAATGAACTATTCAGACCCTGGAAGATATGTTGCGTGCATGCGTATTGGATTTCGGAAAAAGTTGGGAACCTCACTTACCTTTGGTAGAGTTTTCGTATAATAACAGCTACCACGCAAGTATTAAAGCAGCGCCGTTTGAAGTGCTGTACGGACGGAAGTGTCGATCACCACTCTGCTGGGCAGAGGTGGGTGACAGCCAAATCACTGGTCCAGAACTGGTACTCGAAACTTCGGAAAAGATTGTTCAAATCCGAAATCGCATGGCAGCAGCGCGAGATCGCCAAAAGAGTTACGCCGACAAGCGCCGAAAACCTCTCGAATTTCAAGTGAACGATCGAGTGTTACTCAAAGTCTCACCTTGGAAAGGTGTGGTTCGCTTTGGGAAGCGAAACAAACTCAACCCACGATATGTTGGTCCCTATCGAATAACTGAGCGCATTGGTCCGGTGGCGTACCGATTGGACCTACCAACAGAACTCAGTGGTGTACACAATGTTTTTCACGTATCGAATTTGAAGAAATGCCTATCTGATGAAACCTAAGTAGTTCCTTTGGAAGAACTGCAAGTTGATGAACAGCTACGCTTCATTGAAGAACCAGTCGAAGTTTTGGATTGGGAAACCAAGACGCTCAAGCACAGCAAAATTCCAATCGTTAAGGTTCGTTGGAACTCGAGACGTGGACCGGAGTTCACGTGGGAACGCGAGGATCAAATGATGAAAAAGTATCCTCACCTTTTTGAAGGGCTAACCAAACACAGAAAACCGCGAAACCCGGCAAACCGTCAGACATCACCGGAGGTATGAATTAAATTTCGGGATGAAATTTCTTTCTACTAGGGGATGATATGACAAACTGAAATTTTTTCTTACTTTTTCAGACACTCATCACGACTTGACTCAAATTTTCGGGACGAAAATTCTTTAACATGGGAATGATGTGACAATCGTCAATTTCAGGTTAACTCCGTTAACTCAACTCCGTCAATTCAAACTTAAGATCATTGAATCTATAACGCACACTTCATTACATTTAAACTAGGGTTTAAATGACGCTTAACACTTACTACATGTGTAGTCTTTCGGGAATTGCACCGAAACGCAAACGAGTTGACGCAAACGATTGATGAATAAACGAAAAACGTCAAAACAGTAATTATGTGATAATTATGTGTTAGACTTATGTGTTATGTGATAACATGGTTATAAACGTTAACTCAAGATGTAAACAAGTTAGTTTAAGCTAGGAAAAGTAATACTTAGAAGTGGAGGGGCCAAAGTGTAACATAGTATTCTATAAATAATAACAATAAACAAACCCTAACTCTTATTTTCTTTCTCCCAACTTCCGATCGGTCTCTCTCTCCCTTGCTCCCTTGGCTGCCGTCACCTTCACACACACATACAACCATCAAATCAAGCCCTTGATTGAAGAATTAGGTGCTAGGAAGGTATAATTGATTATCCTATACATCCTTATTACTTGATTTTGATGTTTGTTGGGCTAACTACAAACCCTAGCTGCCGTTTTCATGTGCGCATGTAACCAATATGATTGTTGTTGATTGAGTAATGATATGATAACTAGTATTGATATTGTTACATGTTGATTGTTGTGTCTCTGAATTGAGTTCAAACAAAAACCCTAATCATGTATGTAATGGGTAATTGATGTGCATGGATGGTGTTTATGGAGTCTAGAGTGTTATATGAATGCATGATAGTTCATAGATTGTTAATATGTTAAGTTTGGACGCAAACAGTTTCTGGACAGAATGTGTTATTGATGTTTAAGTGACTGTAACGAAGTGTAAATGTGAAAATTGGTTGAGATTATTGATACTACAGTAAACTAGGTTGAGTCTAGTTTCTAAAGAATATAAACTTGCAATTTTTGGACAAGTAGAAGTTAACTTTTATGATTTTACAAAAACGTTGTGCAAAGCTGAGCTGTTAGACCTGCTATTAGGTTGTTTTGTAAATGTTATATCTCATGAACTACGAGACCAATTGGGTTGGTTCCACTTCTGGGAGTTGACTCATTGAGTTAGGAACCTAACCCAAGTGGTCTTGCATTTATTGGATTTTTCTTTTAACGGGAATTGCAAATAACATTCTGTTGCGCATGAATTTGACTGTTGTGAGTTCACTTACCCCTTTTTAAACTGTTTTCAAACGCTTTTCACTTGGGGGAGATAACATACTCCGAAAATGCATTTAAGATTTTGTTAATATAGATTATATATCACTTGTAAAGACTAAGTGGCAAACGCGTTAACTAAAGTCCTTCATTCACATCGAACCGTTTAATATTGGATAATAGCGAGTCATTGTTGAGTAGTACTACTGGGTTTGACAAACCCCACCCAACGCTAAACTCGACTAGAGGTCGAGTGGGTGTAATCTTGGCTAAACACATACCATGGTCGGGATAGACCTGGTGGCAAGGCAAATGATAAACAGTCAGCTTCGGTGTCGAACACTTAGTAATACTTGTTTTATAGGCTAGCTACCTATAGATATATAATTGACATAACACTATCTGGTAACGCAAAACGCCGTAACGTGGTTACGCAAAACGCTTAACGCAAAACGCCGTAACGTGGTTACGCAAAACGCTTAACATAAAACGCTGAATGCAAACGCTAAACGATTTATTTTATATAACTTGTGAACTCACCAACCTTGTGTTGACACTTTTAGTATGTTATTCTCAGGTAGCCGAGGCGGGCGCGCGGTTTAGGAACATGCATTGATTGAAAACGCTTTTGTTATGCAAACTTGTTTCTAACAGTTATCATTGGTTTTAAGTCGTCCTGCGTGACGCAACTTTTGGTTAAAGGTTTTTACGCTTCCGCATTTAATTACCCGTAAACGTTTTCATGGTTTTGAAACTTTATTTTATGGTTTGATTATAACTGATGATTCCGATCCTGCCAGTTCACACCCTCTGACGGTAAAACTCCGTTAGTGGATTTTGAGGGTGTGACAGTCTCAACTTGGTTGAGGCCATAATCAAAGCAAGAATTAATTTTTCAATGTGAGAATACCTGACCTCTGCGTCTAACAGGCTTTTACTTACATAATATACCGGGTGCTGTTGTCCTTCATGATCCTTGGCCAGAACAGCACTAACTGCATTACATGACACAGCTAAGTACAGAGACAGCGGCTCACCATCTATTGGCTTCATCAAAGCAGGCGCCGAGGATAGATAATCCTTAAGAGCCTTTAATGCATCTTCATGCCTTTGAGTCCATTCAAACTTTTATTTTTTCTCAAGATATCATAGAAGTCTTTGCACTTCTCTAAGGATCTGGAAATGAATCAGTTGAGAGAAGCTATTCTTCCCGTCAGTCTCTGGACATCTTTAGCATTCACAGGAGACTTTAAATTAATGATGGCTTCTATCTGCTCGGGGCTCGCTTCTATTCCCATTTTGGTCACCATGGATCGTAGAAACTTTCCAGCCTTAACACCAAAATGGCATTTTGACGGGTTCAGTTTCATATTGTACTGATCAAGAATATTGAATGCTTCTTCAAGATCTCTAAGATGATCCTCAGCCCTTTTCGACTTCACTACCATGTCATCTATGTAGACTTCCATGGTTTTGCCTAACTGATCCTTGAACATCATGTTGACTAATCTTTGATATGTTGCCCCTGCATTTCTTAGTCCGAACGGCATAGCAATATAACAATATATGCCGGTAGGAGTCATGAATGTTGTATCCTCTTGATCAGATGGTTCCATCTGAATTTGTTGAAATTCAGAGGAAGCATCCATAAAGGTAAGCATCTCATGCCCTGCCGTTGCATCCACCATGGAGTCTATATGTGGTAACGGGAAAGGATCCTTGGGGCATGCCTTGTTTAAATCGGTAAAATCGACACACACCCTTCACTTTCCATTCTTTTTAGAAACAACAACCACATTAGCCAACCATCGAGGATACTTAACCTCTCTTATCATACCGGCCTTAAGAAGTTTTTCAACTTCCTCTTGTATGATCGCGTTCCTCTCAGGAGCGAATTTCCTTCGCTTCTGATGGACGGGTTTAATAGAATAATCAAGGCCCAACTTATGAGTAATTACCTCCTTAGAAATACCTATCATGTCTGAATGTCTGAAGGCAAACATGGATTTTCGTTGCTTTAGGAAGGATACTATATCCTCCTCGATCTCGTCAGGGATACAGGATCCTAGGAACACCTTCATGTCTGGATCTTCAGAATCTAAAGATACTTCTTTCACATCTCGCTCCCGAGCTTCCAGCACGTCCCTAGGATGTTGCTGTAATTGCTATGCTATCGTTTGTTTAGCTTTCGGCTTCATTGATGATGAAGAATAATAATTCTTGGCTTCCAGTTGGTCACCATCTTTCCTTACTACTCCCCAAGGAGTTGGTAGTTTGATGCACTGATGGTAAGTAGAGGCTACAGCCTTCATTCCATGTATCCAAGGCCTGCCAAGAATAACATTGCAACAAGAAAGACTGTCAATAACACAAAACTTTTGGTAAGAGTTTAACCCTTCTATGTATATTGTGAGTTTGATGTCCCCCAATGTTTTCTTGGTTTCACCACTGAAACCTACTAACACCGACGTTCTTGGGATGATTTCTGAGTCCGGGAGGTTCATTTTCTGTAGTACGTCATGTTGGATGATGTTGACCGAGCTTCCACCGTCGACTAGGATCCTGCGTACATAATGGTTAGCAATAAATAAAGTTATAACCAAACCACCGTGGTGAGGATCCTGGATGCTTGTCTTATCTTCTTCGTCAAAGAAGATTCTTTTGTCAGTCGTCAAAGTAGTGGATATGACTGGTCGGTCTCCGTTCTCCAACTTTGTTTCTTTGGTGTGTCTTTTTGAGAAAGAAATACCGCATATATCTGAGCCACCGGAGATGAAGTTGATTACTTGTGCATCTGGTGGGGGGGGGGCAGAGTTGCTTTTTGTGGTACATCTTCAGGATCCTGGATCTTAGACTTTTTTCTTCCCAAGAGCTCTTTGAAATGACCCTTGCTCAGGAGGTATCCAATTTCCCTCCTTAAACCAATACAACCTTCTGTCTGATGGCCAAAGTCTTCATGGAATGCACATCACTTTGACTTGTCTTTGAAGGATGTTGTTTTCTTATTTTTTCGAGGCCACCTTGCTTTCTCTCCAAGATCCTTCATGGCACAAATCAAACCATGGGTATCAACAGAGAGGCAATAATCGGAAATACTTGGGTAGTCCTCATCATCTTCTCCTTCTTCAACTGCCCGGACATTTTGATTGTTGGATTTTGAGTACGGCTTTGAGTCGTTGTTCCTGAATGAGGATCCTTGTTTCTGGTTAGGTGACTCTTGTTTCGTTGGAGCTCCTAACCGTTCTTGGATCTTCTTGTTATCTTCTAGTCTTATAAATCTGAGTGCCCTGTTTCTGACTTCATCTAAAGTCCTGCATGGAGTCATCACAAGATCGTCATAAAACGGGGAGCCCTTTTGAAGTCCCATCTTGAATGCTTCAACAGCCGTAGCCATATCAAGACTAGGGATCTCTAGGGCCTCCTGCCAAACCTTGTAACAAAATCCCTAAGGGATTCATTATAAGGTTGGACAACTCTATACAAATCACTAGTTAACTTCTCAAATTTCCTACTACAAGAAATTGGCTGTTGAACAAGTTAACTAAATGCGAAAAAGAAGTAACAGAATAGGGAGGAAGACTTAGCAGCCATTTAAGTGCAGATCCTGTTAGTGTGGATCCGAAACCCTTGCATAGACATGCTTCCTTGAGTCTTTCAAGAATTGGATTGATCTCCATCCTCTCCCTATATTGAGCCACGTGCTCTTCCGTATCAGTGGTCCCATCAAACACCTTCATGTTGGGGGTTTGAAAGCGTTTCGGGACTTCAGCATCACAAATAGGTGGAGCAAATCTGGACAACTTATGGCTCCCTTCTGGTATTTCAGGAATTGAACGGACCACTCCTGGCACGCTGGATATCATATCCTTAAGCTTATAAAGTTCCTTAGCCATAGCCAGGTTGATACCTGTATCCTGCATAGAGCCAAGGTTAGTTACTAAGGATATATGATTATACATGTTACCTCTCGGTTGATTGAATGTTGGTATCCCAGAAGTGTAGCCAAGATAAGAAGCATCTACTATAGGAGTTGGTCCACCATAGGCAATGGTTTACATGGGGATTATGTCTCCTTCATGAACCTCTGAGGATCTTTGATGTTGCACCCCTGAGGATCCTTGATTCTTCCATAAGGATCCTTGAGGTTGGGAGCTGAATGATCCTTGGTGATACATCCCAGAGGACCCTGGTTGAAGGAACGATGATCCTTGAGTTTGCTAACCCATGGGACCCTGTTGAAGGATAGATGATCCTTGTTGAAGGAACGAGGATCCTTGAGTTTTCTGACCCATAGATCCTGGTTGAAGGATAGATGATCCTTGCTGGAAGATGGAGGATCCTTGAGTCTGTTGAGCCACGGATCCTGGAGTAGTGAAATCCAGAATCCTTGGCATCAAAGGAGTCTCATCCTCCAGTGGTCTCTTTCTTTTCTTGAGATCTTCAATTTCACGAAGGATCTTCTGATAAGTCTTGTTCTGCTGCTCCATGTATGCTTTAACCTGTGAAAACATAGCAGAAACATCATTGTTAGAGTTAACTACCGATGTGGCAGCAGTGGTCTTTGAGCTCTGGAAGATTGGAATTTGTGTCTTGCTTCTAGCAGCAGCAGCCCGTGATACTCCCGTAATTGGAGGAGGTATTGGCAGTAAAGTCTTTGATGAGAGAGAAACCGAAGATGGCATGGTTGATGAAGTAGAGGTTGATTGAGAGGCCATTGATAGTAATATGGGTAAGAAAGGTTGAATATTGATAAGGTATTTTCTGGATTATAGCACCAATTGTCCCACGGTGGGCGCCAAATTGTTTTGGATAAAAATCTGCTAAGGATAATGTATCCAAATCTGTTATGTGAGGTTTAGTGCCAGATTGATAACAACGAATATGTAAACGAAATAATTATGAACACAAGGATTTGTTACGAGGAAAAGCCCTTGATCTTGGTCGGATCGCCGGCACAAAAACCCCGGGTGATGACAAATCGTCTATCACCACTTTTATTAATCAAAAAAGGGTGTTACAAGGGTTGAAAGCTATGATCAGCGATTACAATGATGTCTAAGTGTGTGTATAATGCTAATTTCGTAGAGAGCAGTGTGTGTTTGTCCTAGCTGATCAAGCTTCAATTTATACAAAAATAATATAACAAATACCCCTAATTTTAGCCTAGAATCAAGCCTTTCCATAATTAGAGTTGTTTCCTTCATTATCCACGCGTTTTCTTAACCTGATAGCGAGATTATAGGTTGGACCTGGTCATTATCCATTATACCTGCTATAAATATCAAGATAACAAAGGAAAATCGTTAATAAATAATAAGTACTGAGGATCATTGATCCTGACAGGATCTGCAACATACTCTAAGGATAATTGATCTATATTATATGCCAGGATAACATATCCACAGTGTCAAATTTCCATGCACTAACAATGCTGTGATCATATGCATGTTTTTTTATGGTTACTTAGACCTGGAAGACGAAGGATTGCTAGAAGAGGCACCCGTTGTTCTGGGTGGAGATCTTCTCTGAGGCTTGCTTCTTTGGTTGGACCATAAGCTTAACGATGGTGAGGATTGTGTAACTGGAGCATTGGCTAAAGGTTGTGGGTCAAAGATAGGTCTTGCAAATGGTGATACTGGCATCCTCCATGGATCATCCGTCATAGCTGAGTCCTTTTGCTGCTTGTGTTGTCTCTCAAGGTCTGCGAACTGGGCATTGAGGAACTTCATCTATGACTCTTCGTGTGAGAGGTTCATCGATGTTTGCATGGTAGGGGCATTTCTGACCATTTCAAGTAGCTCATGGTGAAGGCTTAGAATCTTTGTTTTGACTTCATATATGATATTTTCTAGACCTTGGAGCCTGTTGACCAAGACTTCTTGAGTTTTGCTAAAGTTGTCTTGTTGAGCTAGAATGGTTGTGAGAACTATATTATGAGCAACAACATTTTCACTTTGCCAGTTTAAAGTTGCTTTTGCTGGAGTGGTTGGGTTTGAGGGACCACTTGGCGTCATTACGGAGGAATTTTGGACCTTCCATGCATGTTTGGTTTTTTGGCCAGTCTTCTCAAACGGAGTTAATGGTGGGAACTCAGTTCGGTAATCAGATGATGAGATGGAAGGGGTGATTACAAAACATCGTTCAAGCTGGCTGGGAGGCACGTCTGGTGACGGTGTTGGTTTACAAGGTTTTGGTTTTGAACTTTGTACGCCATTTGGTAATGGAAGATTGCCTGGAAGGTGTTTACCTAAGGTGTTCCTCCAATCTGGATCTGGGCTTTCAAAGCTATGAGGATGGATGGGTCATTGATTGGCATATTGAAGTTTGGGTAGAAGGTGACGAACATAGTGCCCGCGTTCAGGGTGGTTTGTATAGTATCTATACAAGCCTTTTGGTATTCAACAAATCATGTATCAACAAGGGCTATACGGGAATACGCCGGTAAACCTTTTCATCTGTGAAAGGTAAGGGCTAATCGAATGGCACCGAAGTGGATATGTGTGTAACCTTGTGTTTACTTTGTGTTTGATTACCGATCGGGACTTGATTGTTAATTTCCATGCACGTTAGGCTACCAAAGCTATGCGGGAGGACTGTGAAGAGCGGTAGAGAACTTGACAAAACTTTCCACTATGTATATAATTTCAATGTTGTATGATTTTTATCATTAATGGAATGATTTTTTTTAAGTTATAGTGACACATCAGCCATAGTCAAGTTGGTGTGTTACACACATACTCTTTACGATACCCTACTACCCTACCTAACTTGGTTGTGTAGGGTTTTGTATGCTTCATGACCGTTATCATCTTGTCGATACCATAGACCCGATCGGTGTAACTAATTGTTACTCCATACATCTTTAGATTCTTTTACTAAGATAGTATTTAATTTGTCATCAGATTAACAATTTACACTCTTCGTTTATACATAAAAGGATTTTTTTGAAATACAATTCTACCCTACAATGATTCACAAATTACCTCAATTTAGCATGTGCTATGTTCCGTTTAACACATTTTCTTGTTAACCGCGTAATGATTCCTATAGAGAAAACTTGAGACAAGTAACTAACTAAAAGGTTAAGCATCGAGGTACTGTTTTACAATTTTTATCTATCCTCTTCTGCATTTTTATATTGAGCACAACTTTTCACTTCACAAGGTGCAATTCAATATCACATCCTTGTTTTGGATTCGCTGATCATTTATGGAGGAAGCTTTCGCCTTGTTTTGATTCGTTTTCCATCATATTACACATATTACCGTGTATTAATACATGTTGCGTCCATGTTATTGATCTTTAAACATCTTCATGCTAATCGCGTTAAGCATTGCCCTCGAGTACTGTCTTCAAGCCATTTTCCAATCCATTCCTGTAGTCATCATGGCTGTAAATTCCGGGTAACTAATCCGCCCATCCTATGATACAACAAAATGGTCAAATTCAAGGTATGATTATATTTTGTTGTTTAAGTTATTACTTTAGTTTTGAAGTAAAACCTTATCTAGGTCGGCATCAACTATGATTTCGTGAACCATTTTTTCGTTGTGTTGATCAAGGTGACCATCACACAAACATTCTTTTAACTCGTCAAACTCGATGTATCCATTTCGGTTCTTGTCAGAATGGTGAAATGCTTTACGGAGTTGTTCTTTGTTGCTAATCTTTCTTAGGTGCACCAAAATTGTCAGAAACTCCTCACAGTTTAGCACCCCGTTGTGATCAAGATCAGCCTTTTCACAAATCAAAAAGATATACAGTAAATGAAGTAGAGGTGGCAAAATAAAAGAGCCCAATAGTGTTTATTTTATGTTGTTACTGTAGTAATTTATTTATTAATAAAACGAATTACAAGTTTTCAAACTTAAATTTTGTGACTTAAGGCTAATGTGATTTGTTTACTCATTTGTTATTTTTTTTATATATTTTTTAAAGTTGTCTATGTATTTTACCATATTGAATTATTAAACCAATGCTAGGAAATAAGTATTTGTGCCAATGGGATTGGTGACCCACTGGCAAAGGTACAACACTAAGAGGTTGTGACCACTTTTTGACTGCTACTATTTTGCGACCACTGTAACGACAGATACTTTGGTCACCTATATGTTAAAGGGTTTGTGGCCGCTACAATTTACAAGATCTTTAGCGAACAATTTTGTGACCTAATAGCGATCACTTATAAACAAACTCAAATAGCCATTATCTTTACTGCAGGCCAAATTTTATTTCTATGTTCTACAGTATTCGTGACGTTTTTCTACTGAATTGAAACAATCACAAATTTTGGATTGTTTTGCGACAACAATATATTTTGCATGTATGCCATAAGCAATACACACACACACACATATATATATATATATATATATATATATATATATGTTTTTTTTTAAGTTATATCACTTTTTTGTTTAAAATTAAAATGTGGAGGGACTTTAATTTTCAAAAATTTGTTGAAGGACTTTTGTCAGAAAAACCAAAAAGTATGTTGGTTTTTTATAATATTTGCCATATATTTTATTATAAACTATTGTTTTGAAAAGTTTACGAACAACGTTTAACTTTAATTTTCATTTTTCATTTTTTTTTCAACAAAATTACCAATAAAGAGTTTTGTCTTAAAATTTTACAGGGCGCAAGCCTTGCGACTAATGAGATTTCTTTTGCTAAGTTTGCAACTCTTTTTGTTTTTTGTTTTTTTATTCAGTTACAAATACCTGGTTGTCAAGTAGCAGTAAACTAAACAGACAGAATTTGATTATAATGTAATTTGAGAATAGGATGTACTCACGGCTTCCATGAACATTTGAATATCCGGATCAGCCACAGGTTGGTCTCCGATTACTGTTAAACCGTCTTTGAGCTCTTGGAAACTTAGTGAACCGTTCTTGTCTTTGTCCATGTCGTGGAACATCTTTTTTAACCCATCCATTTGTTCTGTTGGTAAATTTTCTGCTACCAGCTTAAATGATAGGATAATAAAACAGCCAAATTTCAAATAATTATAACTTTTAAGGTCAAAGCACTGGTTAAAAATAGAAAAGGAACTTACACTAATCACTTTCTTTTTGAACTTGTTCAACAAACAAAACTGTTGAATTTTTGTTCTAACATTTTCTCCCAAAGGAATATCAGGGACCTTATCGGCATTTTGTATCCACCGGCTTCCTACAAATATATTGAAAAGTATCGAAAGGTTCGTGTATTGATTTGATCAATTGAGAATGCAATTTAAACATTATGTATTAGTTATAAAAAAAAAGAAAAAAACTAGACACTAGTTTGAGTAATTTCATTGATGGCTCTATAACTATATGCATTCTTTGGGAAATTGGATTTTAATAATTTAAATAGTCATCTATTGGCTGATAATATCCGTGTCTACACTTTGATGAATGATATTTCCAATGTTCATATTTTTGCGGATCAACAATCCCGCCTACAGGTGATAGCTTGGATTACTAAAATTGAATTTAGAAAAGCATGAAAAAATTACAAAACTACCCTTATGGAGATTAGCACACTTATGAAATAAAATACCATATAGATCGATTGCATATGCTCTTACGTAACATGAGAAAATGACAAATCCACCATTGTAAATATATATGCAAAAATTACGTACTGAGGACTTGTTCATCAGTGAGGCGTTTAGATGAATCGGATTCCAACATGCCCATGACGAGATTCTTGGCATCATCGGAGACCCGAGGCCAAGGGTCTCTTCGAAAATTTATCTCACCCTTAATAATCGCCTTTGCGATCCCTTCTTCAGTTTCTGTGTTAGTTACATCACACATATATGCCAACAAGTTTTTATCAGTGTTTCAAGTATCTTCTAACTTGTTTTTAAAGTTAAATAAAAACATGATTGTCCTGGAATGGGAATGGTGGCCCAATAGCAGCAGAGACAAAATCCCAAAGTTTGTTGGTTCGAGTTCAGAAAGTAAAAAGAATTTACGTCTATACCTGCCCAAAATGGAGGAACTCCACATAATAATATGTATAAAATGACACCAGCACTCCAAACATCAGTTTCTGCTCCATAGTTTCTTCTAAGAACCTCTGGTGCCATGTAATACGGGCTTCCAACTATTTCCTTGAAACGTTGCTCTACCATGACAACAAAAAACCATCAGTTTTTAACCAACTAGCTTGCATGTCAATCATATAACATGTTACCGGGTTCAAAGAAGATAGAAAGACCAAAATCAATTGCTTTTAGAGCAGCGTTTTCGCCTCGGTTATCATATAAGAAGTTTTCAGGCTTCAAATCTCGATGTATAACACCATGTTTGTGGCATACCTACACAAACATACATAACCAACTTCCTTGATTAGATATAGTATTGAGATGATCAAGTTAATATCGATCAATGGGCGGCTCAAATATACATAAAAATAAGTTTCAATTCTTAAATCATCATCATCATCATCATCATCATCATCATCATCATCATCGTAATCATCGTACTCAGTATATCCCACCAATAGCAAAGCTATGGTAGGGTCTGAGGAGGGTAAGATGTAGACAGCCTTACCTCTACCCCATAGGTATAGAGAGGCTGCTTCCGATGAGACCCCCGGCTCGATAGTAGTTTTGCATCAAGTCTTAGACATAAGGCACATAGCACTTAATCATTGGGAAACCGGCTGATCGGTGTATGTACCCTTGTCTTTCGGCTATCAACGCCATTACATGATGCCTGATTAACCGTCCATCACTTTTAACGTTATTTTCAAGAGATTAGTAAAATAACGTCAAAATTAGTGCAATTTCACTTTTGCCCACCAGAGGGTTCACACGTATATACATCATATATGCGCACTTCAAGCAGGGCTATGTTTCAATTCTTAAATCTAGATAAAAATAAATATAAGTTTTAAATCTACGTAAATATAATTTGAAACTTAGAGCCTTAAAAGATATCCGGTTTTCAAGGTTTAACTTGGATTAAATTGCAGGTTTAGACAAGCAGAGAAAAGACTGACCAACAAACTGTTTTTCCTTTTCACTAGAACTTACTTCAACTTTAGAACGTGTCATTATATATGTTACATTTTAAAATCGTATAATGCATAATATCTGTTTTCATATTGCCATGTGTTAGAATCCTAAGCAAAAACTTTTTCACAATTTTAGAATACAATTTAAGACCTCATAGAGGTTGAGGTTCTGGTATGATCATTGGTTGCATTGCCGTCGCTAAATATATAACTAGGAAAAAAGAAACCTGGACAACTTCAACAATTGTTTTGGTAACAAGAGCAGCGGCTCTTTCGGTGTAATGACCTTTAGCGACGATCCTATCAAATAACTCACCACCCTGACAAAGTTCCATCACCAAATAAATAGCCTCTTTATCCTCGAACACATCTTTATACATCACAATATTAGGGTGTGTTGGCAAATGCCTCATAATATCAACCTCTCTCCTAACATCTTCAATGTCGATTTCCGTCCTTAACCGGCTCTTTGATATCTTTTTGCATGCCACCTTCTCCCCATTCGCCTTGTCTTGACATTCATACGTCACCCCAAACTCACCACGCCCGAGCTCTCTTCCAAACCGGTACAGCCTGAATATGTCACTACCTGACGAGTCGTTGAGCACGTAAACCGGTCGACGGTATTTCTTGGACCCTGTATGTGGTTTAGGGGTTCGAAGGTCTTGATCTAGTGGGGTTACGTGTTTGACATTGTTTTTGTGTTTCTTGATTAATCTTTTATTGGCAATGGACATGCAACCCCCCATGGGAATAATGGTGTTTTTTGTGACGATGTTATTGATGAAAATTTAGGGTTTCAGTTTGGGGGGTGGCATGAGGGGGACAGAGATTCATCATTTCAAATGTTATTAGGAAAATGGAGTGTGTGAAAACCCTGATTTTGTGGAGAGATTGATTAATCTTGATTTGTTTTGTGGCTCATGCTTCTACATTATGTGACCCCTTGAATGTGTATACTGTTTTGCCTCCTTTTTGTTATTTATACAAGTATCATTTTGTTTTTGGAATTAGCCTTACTTCGCCCCAACACAACTAATATGTTTTATCGTGTCATGAGCATCAACCTTAACCCTTGCACGTTTAAAATTATATAACCCGAGCATTACACGTTTAACGTGTATACCTACACATGTTATATGAGTTGACACACTAATACAAGTCAAGCCTGTTGCGACTACACATTTTTGATTTGTGGCGAAAACATGTCGTTGAATTGATTTATAGTGGAAAAGCCTATGACGATGCCATGTCTTCGCTATAGGTGTTGGCACTATAAGATCGTGCGTGTAGGCTTATAATTTTGCCGCCATAGACTTCTTCTCTTGGAGTCACTTCTCCCAACGACATGTTATCCCATAAATGTGCATAACAGAATCATTTATTAAGTTATATTAGTCATAAATAAATAAAATAAATTCTTATAGTGGACTTTGGATCTATAGTATTAGTTGTCGCCGTAAGTAAATTAAAAAAATTGAAAGCTAGCTAGAAATGAAGCGATTTTTAAGCCGATGATCGGAGCGACTTTTTGAATGTGTAATCTTGATTAAGTGTTTTGTTGCTTAATTGTGACTAATGGTGATTTATCAAGCGTTAAGGGATTTTGCTTCATATAGCATTAATAATGAACTAATGTTATTTTATATCAAATTGTCTTAACTAAGGCATTATAAAAAAAATTATGGTTGATTAAAGTTTAAATAATTATTTTCCAACAATATGGTTATGATGAGAGCCCAAATGGAAGGTAACACATATATACTTGACATGAACAATGCCGACTTCTCCTGGCCTTATCATGCCTTTTATCTAACACTTCATATTATGAGGCATTGCTTTTGGCATAGGTGCCTAGGACATGCCAACTCAAAACCCTGAATAATTTGGTAAAACAAAATCTGGTGAGGGGATTAGTTTTAAGAATTTAAATATGATGAAAAATTCTTGCCATTCGCCCGAGGCAAACAACATAAGAAATCTCATTCCATTTAAATTACAGCATATAAATTTGTTTAGTCCTTTAAGCGTTAAGTCAATCCCTAAGAGTTCCTACTATTTGTTTGTTTACGATCGATTTTCCATATACTCATGGGTTAATTTTATTGTAGAAAAGAGTTAGGCTACACTTGATAAGTTTGATTCTTATACTTGAGAATATATGTAGCACTAAACTTTAAACAATCAGAAGTGACAACAAGACAAAGTTTAAAAATCACATCTCTAATTCATTTGTGTAGGCAAGGGAATTAAGAGACAATTCAATGCAGCCAGCACACCTTAGCAAAACTGTGGCAGAAAGAATGTATAGAGCACTGTGTTGGGGTATTTTTTTGCAATAAGAAAACCCAACAATTTAATCCTACATGGGTTTTTATTATTTCTACTTAATAATAAAAGAAAAAAAAATTATTTATTTCTTTGGTTACTGAACTCGTGACCTAAAAGACTTACGTTGGGCTTTGGAGTTTCGTGTGGGCTTCGCGTAGAGGTCAAGGAATAAAAAGGTTTTTTTGTTTGTGAGGATTTATTAAAAACCTCTACTGCCGACACCCATATTATTACAAAAGAAAGCACATAAACTTTTGGTGGATTCCTATGTTTCGACAAATAGCAGAGACGAAGTAAAGTTTTTTGGGTGCTCCATTCTTTTGATGTTTTGTGAAGAGATAAGAGACGTTTTAGAGACCGGGTATTTTCTCGTTGGTGTTACATCTTACTCGTTTATTTTGTAGTTTGGTTCCATATACTTGAAGATTAGTTTGTACCAAGTATATGATGATTTGTGTATGCCTCTAGTTTTACTTAGAGAAGACTTTGTATTGCTCATTATTGGTGATAGTGGATTTGAAGCGTCTCTAGTAGTCCCGTAGTTTTTACTCTCGCCTTGAGAGGTTTTCCACACTAAAATTTATTGTGTCACTTTAACTTTTAAATTACCCTATTTGTTTGCATCCTCATTGGTTCATTCGGGTCGGGAAAAAGTTTAGTCAAACGAAGATTAATTCCGCACTTTTTGTTTACCGTTTGTGGCTAGGTGGTCGTTTTTCCCAATAGTGTGGTATCAGAGCTTCGGCTCTTTTTCTTGGGTTAAAACTTGTTTGAACGATGGAAGCTAATACGGGTAGGAAGGTGAGTTTGAATGGTTCCAATTATCATGTTTGGAAAGGCAAGATGGAAGACCTTCTTTATGTGAAGGATTATTAATTGCCTGTTTTTAGTACCAATAAACCTGAAAATAAAACTGATGAAGAATAGAATATTTTGCATCGGAAGGTTTGCGGGTATATTCGGCAATGGGTTGATGATAATGTTTTGAACCATATTAGCAGGGAGAGTCATGCTCGTACTCTATGGACCAATCTTGAAGAGTTGAATGCTCGGAACACCGGGAACAATAAGTTGTTCTTGATTAAACAGTTGATTAACTTGAAATACCGTGATGAAACTCCTGTTACCGATCATTTGAATGTTTTTAGGGTGTTATTAATCAGCTTGCAGGTATGGGTATTAAGTTTGAAGACGAGATACAAGGTTTATGGCTTCTTGGTACGTTACCGGATTCTTGGGAGACTTTTAGGACATCGTTGTCCAACTCCGCAGCTAACGGTATTATTACTATGGAATTGACTAAAAGTAATATTATAAATGAAGAGATGAGAAGAAAGTCACAAGGTTCCTCTTCACAGTCAGATGCCTTGGTTACCGAAAGTAGGGGGAGAAGCCATAGCAGAGGTCCGAGTAATAAAGTAAAGCACCGCAGTAAGTCTAGAGGCAAGTTTGAAGAATTTGGGTGTCATCATTGTGGCAGAAAAGGGCATACAATAAAATATTGCAAACAATTGAAAAGGGAGAACAAGAAGTCTAATTACAATGATAAAAAGAATAACTACAAGAAAGATGATGGTGATGAAGGTAATTCTGAAACTAACACTGCCACCGAAGAATTTTATATTTATTGTGATTATGATAGGTTGAACATTACACGTGATGATTCGAGTTGGGTTGTTGACAGTGGTGCTACTTGTCATGTGACATCAGAAAGGGATTTTTATTCGTCTTATACTCCAGGTGATTTTGGGAATGTCAAGATGGGTAATAATGGGCTATCAAAGATCGTTAGTGTTGAGGATGTTTTGTAACACCCCGAAACCGCAGCGGAAACGTAAACGGGGTGCGACAGACTCGTCTGATATCAACCACATTGTTTATAAAGAAAACTGAATACATTAATATACTTCAAATTACATTATCTCGTATTTCATTACCGTCTAGGTGATACACACAACATACAATACGATACATAATTCTATTTATTATAATGTTTCCTAACATCCTGCACGCAAATCTTACACACGTCAAGCACTTAGCACGTAAGCAATCACTTCATCTTAGTTTAAACATCCTGCACGCAAATCTTACACACGTCAAGCACTTAGCACGTAAGCAATCACTTCATCTTAGTTGTACCTGAAAAGCATGTGAGAAAACGGGTCAACTACGAATAGTTGGTGAGTTTCACAATTTGAGTAAACCATGATAAATCCATATCAAAACATAGTATTATCTGGGGACACTGTTAACCCAGTACTGTACTCATTCCGGGGGCAATGTTAACCCAGAAACACGATGTAATTATGCTGAGCCCATAAGTGAAACCTCTGACTATCACCCACAACCCCCGTGGCATATCCCCCGCCCACGGACCTGCCCCAAACCGCTATGTCTAACATTACATAGCAAAATATATATCAACAACAAAATAGACATGTGCAACTGGCTGGGAAACATCAGCAAATCCATGCCGGACCAGTTGGGTTTGTCAGACCAATAGTACTATCCACACTCTACCGGCTTTCAGTTAATCACTCGTGTTCCGGGGCCTTAGAATGTTAGCAACTCAGACAATTACCATCTTAGTACATTTCCGTACGATTCCCGTACAATAAAATATATATAAATCCATGCAAGTCCATGCGTTCAGTATGTATTTAAACATTTCAGTAATAACATGCTTCCGCCCCGAGAAACTATTTAAAAACAATTCAGAAAAAGGGGCTCGTGAAACTCACCTTAGCACATGCAAGCAGGTAACAACAATCATTATCAGTTAATACGTCCAATCTGTAATATGATCCCTACGATCGTTATTATACAATTATTGTTTATATAATCTTTAACCGTATCAACCGGTACATCTGGGGACACTGTTAACACAGTACTGTACCCGTTCCGGGGGCAATGTTAACCCAGAACACTTCTCCGGACTCAGATTGTGATTTCGTTTAGAGTTCAATGGTCAAAATTATTATTAGTCGTTTTTCCCGTTTTGCGTGCCTAGCACGGTTATCCGTTTTTACGTTTCAAAAATGAGTTTGGTCACACACGACCCGAAAATAGTTGTTGATTGATAATTTAGTTAAAGTGGTGAAATTAGTACTCGGTTTGGACGCCTCGATTAACCGCGGGACCTGTTTCCGTCTTTAGCGTACCGGAAACCGTTAAATCAGTTAAAATTACTCAAATCATCCGAATTATTTTCGGATGATTTATTTTTACTTGTTTAACCCAATTATATGAAAATAGTTCATTTTTAGGGTTTTTATACACCAGTCAGTTCGTTTAAGCGAACTTTACCGGTTTACACATTTTAAGCTTTAAAAGTTTGTTTTTACACAAATAATTATCCGTTTAATCTCGAATCTTGAAATTTTGTACAAATCACTTTTTGACAGTGGGGAATTTTATAAAAATATTTCCAGAATTAATTTCTATATTTAAAATTTATTTATCTATTTTTAAACACCATTTAAACACTAAATATGTCGTAAATACCAAACGATCTTAGAAAAATCCCAAATTTCTCCTGGATGTCCCCTGCCATCCACATAGTCCCCTGTAATTTTTCCAGAACCAAAATCTTCTTTTACATGCCATTTTCACTAAAACCGAGCTAGAAAGCCCTAGAACTCGTTTAACCGGAAAGCCTACTTAGACTTCTCCAACTGACCTCAAATTTTGTGTGTGACTTTTACATGATATAAAAAGCTTATCTGCAATTTTACAGAATTTTTCATGATATTTAACTATTTTTCACCATTTTTGGCCAAAACCGAGCCTTAAATTCACCAAATATTCATCCTTTATCCAAAAATTACCAAATATTCACAGAACTCATATTTTCATGTTTAGATCATCCCTGTAAAATTTCGTTACCTAACTCTAAACGCACCACAATCTGTCCAAAAACTCCAAAACCGAACATAAACCGAATATACCTTTCAATCTCCGCCACTACAAGCTACAAACTCGTTTTTCCGCCTTATCTACCACTAAATACAGAACCTACAACCAACATACCACAATACCAAGCAAGTTACACTCATGATCAAGCCTCTTACACTATAGTTTCGGTTATGATTCAAAAACAAAGATTTAAACCGTAAAAATTCGTTTTTGGTTCGTTTAACTCCTTTCTTGGACCAAGATCCCTTGTATAACCCGTATACATCACTTGATCACGCAAGAATCGGTTTTCATCTTTGAAACCTCATTTTCTTTCAAACAAACTCAAGAAACGAAGATGAACACGTGATTAACTCGATTCTTTACCTTGTTTTCTTGCTACAAACTCTCGGTTTTGGATCATGATCTTGAGAGGATTGAAGGATGTTGATATGTTGGTGTAAAAAAAAGAAATGAAGTAATGGGGGAGACCCATGTCCGATCGGAACTATGTGGGGGGTCGGGTGGGACCCACCTCTCCATTCTAGGCCACATGTTTGGATATCCGCAATCCGGATAATGTTTTGGATAATCTGGTTCAGTTCGTTTTTCGGTTAAATGTTTAATTCGACTTAAAACGAGGCTAAAACGGTCGTTTTTCGGCTAAAAATTGAAATTTATATAAAACCGATTTAAAAACTTTTAAAAACTTAAACCATGACATTTATTAACTTAAAACATCATATTATTAATAATTGCGCATCTTTTTCGGCTTGATCGATCATCTCTTGCTCGGTTTGGTATTAAAGGTTTCGTTTAATGTACCGACGTACCATTAAATCGAAATTCTTTTTCTGTGCTTTAATTCACTTATCCCGAAGCTTTAATACTTCGTAAACATTACTAAATATCATAGATATCGTCTATAATTGAACCCTCGATTCGTTCGAGTTTCAATAACTATCGATAAATTAATCGCATATTCAATACGATAAGTTATATATTCACGTACAATCAATACAGTGAACCATGTATTCTCGTATAATTACTATGGTAACTCATGTACCCGACATTAAATATGACGTAACTATTGTCTACCGGTTAGGGTATACCGGGTTTCGTCGGAATCGTTACATGTTGTTTGAAGTTTGATACTGGGATGGATTTGGTTTTACACAATGTGAAACATGTTCCGGATATTAGACTTAATTTGATCTCCGCAGGCACATTAGATGATGATGGTTTCCACAGTACCTTTGGTGGTGGAATTTGGAAAATCACTCGTGGTTCGTTGATCGTGGCAAGAGGTGAAAGAACTTCAAGGTTGTACATGGCACATCCAAATATTTCCAGAGACTCGGTTAATTCATTGATGAATTCTGATGCGACTGATATGTGTCATAAGAGACTTGCTCACATGAGTGAAAAGGGGATGTCTATTTTATTGAAGAAAGATGCCTTGTCACGTGTGAAAGATGTTCATTTGAAGAAGTGTTCTCATTGTATGAATGGAAAGCAAAAGAGAGTTTCTTTTCATAGTCATCCGCCTCATAGAAAAGAAAGTATACTTGACTTGGTGCATTCAGACGTATGTGGTCCTATGAAGACTAGAACACTTAGGGGCTGCTTATATTTTGTCACATTTATAGACGGTCATTCGTGGAAGGTATGGGTTTATACTTTAAAGTCTAAAGATCAAGTATTTGATGTGTTTAAGCAGTTTTATGCCCTAGTTGAGAGACAGACTGGGAAGAAGCTCAAGTGTGTTCGTACAGATAATGGAGGTGAATACATTGGTCCTTTAAATACTTATTGTAGAGAGAAGGGTATTCGACACCAAAGGCCACCTCCTAAATACATTGGTCCTTTAAGACACCACAGTTGAATGTTTTAGCAGAATGGATGAACCGAACCTTGGTTGAAAGGTTTAAGTGTTTGCTCTCACATGCAGGGTTGCCTAATTCCTTTTGGGGAGAAGCTTTACATACAGCGGTACATGTTATTAATCTTACTCCTTGTATTCCTTTGCATAATGATGTTCCAGACAGGGTTTGAGTGGCAAAGATGTTTCGTATTGTCATTTGCGGGTCTTTGGATGCAAAGCATTTGTGTATATTCCCAAAGATGAAAGATCAAAGCTTGATGTGAAGTCCAGACAGTGTATATTTCTTGGTTATGGGCGCCATGAGTTTGGATACAGGCTATATGATCCGGTTTCAAAGAAGCTTGTTAGAAGTCTTGATGTTGTGTTTGTGGAAGACGAGAGTTTGAAAGATATTGAGAAGACACAGGTAGTTCCTCAGTACACTGATGATCTCATTGATTTGGATCCTATTCTTACTCAACATTCTGAGCCACAACACGAAGATTATATTCAAAGTGACGAACAACATGGTACCGATAATGTTGATAATCAAGAGCATGTAGAGTTGGATGAGGATATTTATCCCGAGTTACCAGTTGATATGCCTGCATTTGTCCCACTCAGGCGGTCTACGAGAGATCGTCAACCTTCTACTCGTTATTCGACTGGTGATAGAGAGGCCATGGAACATAAGCATAAAAGAGAGTGGGTTGAAGCCATGCAAGATGAGATGAATTCCTTGTATGAGAACAATACCTTTGAGTTAGTGAAGTTGCCTAAGGGAAAAAGAGCTTTGAAGAACAAGTGGGTTTACAAATTGAAGACTGAAGAACATACCTCACGGCCTAGGTACAAGGCAAGATTGGTGGTCAAAGGTAGGGGTGTACACGGACCGGACCGGACCGGACGAGAGCATGTCCGTGTCCGTCCGTTAAGCTTTTGACGGACAAACGAACGGTTCACGAACACTCTACCGAACAAAAATTCATGTCCATGTCCGTCCATTAAGAAATTGAGTTTGTCCATGTCCGTCCATTAATATTTTAAACGGACGTTAACGGACAATAATGTACAAACGAACACTAATGGACAAACAAACATGTGAACATTAATGGACAACGAACACTTATGGACAAATATAAACGGTTACATATTAACACCAAGCATAAATCTAAACAACTTCACATACAAATTAAGAATTACACCATATAACATCCAAATATACTTAACACTTAATATATTAACATAAAGTGGATCACTATAATATAAGAGACATCAAACATGTGTAATAATATAAAAGTGTTATTAATAACACTAGAAATTCCACAGTTAAATTACAATATTGGATAGATATAAACACTAACGATACCGGACGGACATTACCGGACGTAATCGGACGAACGTTACCGGACGTTCATGAACACTATCGAACGGACTTGGCCCTTATCCGTGTTCATCCGTTAAGCTTGCCGAACGAAACTTTTGTGTCCATGTCTGGTTCGTTTATTAAACGGGCGAACATAAACGAACTTCTTGCAGAACGGACGCCCGGACGTCCGCCGAACGTCCGGTTCGCTTACAGCCCTAGTCAAAGGGTTCAGTCAAAGAGAGGGTATTGATTTTGATGAGATTTTTTCTCCAGTTGTGAAGATGAGTTCCATCAGGGTGATCCTTGGTTTAGCTGCTAGTCTTGATCTTGAGGTTGTGCAAATGGATGTCAAGACAGCATTCCTTCACGGTGATCTCGATAAGGAGATCTATATGGAGCAACCTGAAGGCTTTCAGGTTAAAGGTAAATAAGATTATGTTTGTAAACTTCATAAAAGTCTTTATGGCTTGAAGCAAGCACCGAGACAGTGGTACAAGAAATTTGAGTCAGTTATGGGGAAACAAGGCTACCGAAAGACTGCGTCTGATCACTGTGTTTTCTTTAAGAGGTTTGGTGATGATGATTTCATCATTTTATTGCTTTATGTTGATGATATGTTGATTGTTGGCAAGAATGCAGAAAGAATTGTCCAGCTGAAGAAAGAGTTAAACAAGTCGTTTTCTATGAAAGACTTGGGGCTAGCTAAGAATATTCTTGGTATTCGGATTACTAGAGATAGAGCTTCAAAGAAGTTACACATGTCACAAGAGCAATACATTGAAAATGGGCTTAGCAGATTCAAGATGCCTAAAGTTAATGTGGTTAGTACACCTCTTACTCCTAACTTTAAGTTAACTGAAAAAGATTTCCCTACTTCTGAGAAAGAAATTGAAGAGATGGATGGTGTTCCATATGCATCAGCGGTTGGAAGCTTGATGTATGCAATGGTATGTACACGGCCTGATATTGCCCATGCAGTAGGTGTTGTTAGTCGGTTCTTGTCAAACCCGGGTAAGAAACATTGGGATGCTGTTAAGTGGATACTTAGATATCTACGGGGTACTTCCAAATTGGGTATAACATTTGGAAATGGGGAGCCGATGCTTGTTGGTTTCATGGATTCTGATATGGCAGGAAATAAGGACAACATGAAATCCACTTCTGGATATTTGATGTTATTTGCAGGGGGAGCCGTGTCATGGCAGTCAAGACTGCAAAAGTGTGTTGCTTTGTCTACTACTGAGGCTGAGTATATGGCAGCAACAGAAGCATGCAAAGAATTATTGTGGTTGAAAAGATTTAAGCAAGAGCTTGGCTTTATGCAACAGCGCTACGTGGTTCTTTGTGATAATCAAAGTGCTATTCACCTTGCTAAGAACTCTATGTATCATAAGAGGACAAAACATATTGATGTGAGGTATCATTGGATTAGAGATGCAATTGAAGACAAGTTGTTTGAACTTGATAAAGTTCACACCGATGATAATTGTTTCGATATGTTGACCAAAGCTTTGGCAAGGGAGAAGTTGAAGGTATGTTGCTCACTCGCCGGGGTGGTGAGTTCTTTCTCATAGACAAAAAGGGGGAGATTTGTTGGGGTATTTTTTGCCAATAAGAAAACCCAACAATTTAATCCTACATGGTTTTTATTATTTCTACTTAATAATAAAAGAAAAGAAAAGAAAAGAAAAACAAATATATTATTTATTTCTTTGGTTACTGAACTCGTGACCTAAAAGACTTATGTTGGGCTTTGGAGTTTTGTGTGGGCTTCACGTAGAGGTCAAGGAACAAAAAGGTTTTTTTGTTTGTGAGGATTTATTAAAAAACCTCTACTGCCGACACCCATATTATTAAAAAATAAAGAACATAAACTTTTGGTGGATTCCTCTGTTTCGACAAATAGCAGAGACGAAGTAAAGTTTTTTGGGTGCTCCATTCTTTTATTGTTTTGTGAAGAGATAAGAGACGTTTTAGAGACCGGGTATTTTCTTGTTGGTGTTACCTCTTACTCATTTGTTTTGTAGTTTGGTTCCATATACTTGAAGATTAGTTTGTACCAAGTATATGATGATTTGTGTATGCCTCTAGTTTTACCTAGAGAAGACTTTGTATTGCTCATTATTGGTGATAGTGGATTTGAAGCGGCTCTAGTAGTCCCGTGGTTTTTACTCTCGCCTTGAGTGGTTTTCCGCGCTAAAATTTATTGTGTCACTTTTACTTTTAAATTACCCTATTTGTTTGCATCCTCATTGGTTCATTCGGGTCGGGAAAAAGTTTAGCCAAACGAAGATTAATTTCGCACTTTTTGTTTACCGTTTATGGCTAGGTGGTCGTTTTTCCCAACACACTGAATGAGGCTTCTCGAACAATGTTGATCGACTCACGTTTATCAATCATTTTTTGTGCTGAAGCTGTAAACTATGCCAGCTACGTTCTCAACAGTGTCCTTATAGTCAAATATCAAAAGATGACTCTTAATACCTTTGATCGACTTTCTCCATCCTTTCGGATATATGAATGAGTTTGATGTTTTGTCCATTGAATGCTAAGTCTCAAAAGGCTAATCGTGTGCTCAACAAACAAACGATGTGGTTCATGAATCATTCTATGTTTATCGGAAGGAATCTCTTTGTCCAAAAACCAAAACTAGTCTTGGCTGGTTTTATGATGTGGATCTCGTTATAAATTCCATCAACTTCTCGTTTCCAACTTTCAATAACCCGAACCTTTAGTCACTTCAGAACAATCTGATGATTCTATCACAGGGGTTGTGCATGCCATCACGTAATCCAACCATCATTCACTTTGTAACACAAAAAAGTAACAACTAATCAAAACGCTAAATTTGAAAAAGAAAATCAAAAGGTCGACTTCCTGTTAATCTGGGTTTCTTCTGACCTTGGTCAAACTTGAAATGAACACAAAACTCGCAACCAAAACGCTAAGGCCCCAAACCAGGCAAGCTACAGCTGGATATCACCACCTTGTTTAATACGTTAAACCAATCTTATATTATTATGAAAACTTGCAATGGAAATGCATTACAACTATTTATTGTTCATTTCATAATATATTGAACACTTAATTACTCATTTACATAATAATGTGCCATAACCACGAGATTCTTTGCCCAAGTTAGTAGCTTCCCGACATCCAACCTCTATTAGCAGATGATACATATATAGGTTCGCGATGCATTGCTACTAGAAATCAAGATATTGGGGTTGGACTTTTCAATAGATTCATAACTTTTAGAGCACAACCAATCTTTATTCGAACCCACTTTACTTGTATGAGTACATATTGGATTTGTCAATTATGTTATAGCCGAAGTCTGGCTCATAATATAACATACATGTAAAAGTCAGCTACGCTATGTGAGTTTTATTAGTAACTTGTAAAAAATAACTCCGTTTCATAATTCTTTAATCCCATTAACATCATTTTACAGTAAAACCCTTCTTTTTTTTTCAAAACATCAATGTTCAGAGCTAGAACACTTTAACCCGAATCCCCGACAATACACCCGTTGCCCGACATCCCTGACTTGACACCTAGATTCCACAGCCTGGGACCATGATCATACTCACTAACCGACACACTATCCAGACAAACAAAAGCAAATAAAAGTGTACCTGGACTATCAATATAATGCACATCAAAAAACACGTCATAATCCCATTTTTACTATTTACACAAAAATTAGCACGAAGTAGTGGGACCCTAACATGTACTTAGCCACACCACACAAAAGGGCCCAAGAATTCGTCATCTCGAAAATGCTTTGTTGTCTTTTCCTCATTGGACTTACTGCTATCATGTACAAGTGTTCCGTTATATTTTGACTCTAACGAGCAGACCCCATAATAAACCAAGCATACGAGAAGAATGTTAACACATATACGTAAAGCAATTCCTCTATGCCTACCCTTGGCTATCTCGACTTCATACGACACAAGTACTAGACTTGTATGCAAGACCTGCTACTAGTACACTTCACAACCCACACATATAACCCACTAGCCAACCGACAAGCCATGAATATTAGCATCCCGGTAGTCCAAGCTCCTTACCCATCACACACAAATTTATATCATAAGTCTCTAGTCGTCGTACGTAGATACACTATACACACACTTACAAGCCTATCATAAAACTCTGCACATCATACACACTCACAAAAGTCTATCATAAGACTTTGCACATCATACACACACATGTCTATCATAAGACTATGACTATACGTCACACACACACACACACACACACACACACACACACACACACACACTCATAAGTCTATCATAAGGTTCTACACATCATACATACACAGAAGTTTATCATAAGACTCTATAATAGACTGACTATGGTTATCCATGCCGCACGACGCCCTTTAGCACAAGTGTTAAATCCTCATGACCCTATGACCAGAACACTACCCCTAGCACTTTTCAACAAAAGACATTTTAAAACATCATTTACAATCCACATGTATGCTAGTCCCAAAAACAGTAAATAGGGAATAAACTCAACTGAGCGAAGCTTCATACTTTCTCAGAATTCCTGAACCTAGCCTCAATCTAGATGCTACCTATAATTGACCAAACTCACGGTTACGTAACAATATACTGTCTACAGCTCAACCCAACATATTAATAGACTGAAAGAACATAAAAGGTCAAATAACCTGCTTCATGCACACCCGTGAACCCAAGACAACTCTGTCCATCCTCTAAACCAAAGTAATACCCAAGTACACTCTAACCTGAACTTAACTCCAACTCCTTCCAACTGTATTATTCATGGCCCACTCGATTAGTTTGACCCAAAATGAACCATGCGTACACACACATTCACAACCCATGCACAATCACTAGCCAAACTATTTCCCAAACCCAAGTCGAACCACCATCGTAGTTGCACCGTGCTTCACCATTGGGGGACTTTGTCATAAATCTGCTTGGCTATGTCCCTTGCTTACTATTGCACTACACTGAGCACTACCACCACATATATCGGTCACTATCGCTGAACACCGTGACAACCCTCATCAGACCACATGCAACCGAACCACAACCACAACCAAGTCGAATTCAATATTTAAGGAAATAAGAGCTAGATAATCATTTCAAGCTATCGAGTTGAACCCGAGCCTAGCACCACTGTCGCTCTCCTCTTCTTTGTTTCGCCATCGGCTCTTCTCTTATCGTGCCTGCGCACACCTAGGCTAATAATTACCTAGGGTTTTTTCCAAGTTGTGATAAAATTACAATAGTTAACCTTGGCCCCTTGTGTGCAGTTTACAACGATATAACCCACAACCGACACACTCTATTTTGGTTCTACATCCATCGGTTTCCAAACACTTCGTCAACTAAATACTTTGTCCAAATTAAATTGTAAACTAGTCCATTGCCCATATTGATAAGCTATCCAATTAAATCCAATCGTTAACTGACTGATATTCATGATGTTAGACAACCTACTCTAGTAATTGAACAAATGAGATGATAGCTTGCTGCCAACGAAACCCTTAAACAGTAAAAAAAAACTTGTTAAACAATGAACTTGCAATCGAACAAAAAATCACGGGCATAGGCAAAGTTTCCGATAAACACTAAACCACAAGGTGACTTCAAACAATTGGATGGTAAGCAAATCGGCTCAAGATAGCCAAAAATAGAAACCCTAAAACGATGATCTATTTCTATGTTACAAAATACGGGTGTAATAGAATCAAATATTTAGGCCTTACTGATCTTCAACTTTCAAATAAACTAATCAACTGGCCTTTGATTCATCGAACTTTCATGTTATCGAACTGATTTGCAAAAAAATCGAATAGTTGTATCTGAAAAAAAAAAGTTAACGAGCTTAATCTCTCACACCACTTGTTAGGATCCCGGTTATGCAAAACACACAACAATATACTGAAAGAAAAGAAAATGAACATGAGACTACGTGATTCGGTTTAAGCTAACCTACGTCCACTGGGCAGGAACTTTTTAATGTTTAATGCTCTCGATAATAGTTTTAGGACAATATAAGTGTAATGATATGAATATATAAAGACTACTCTAGGGGTATGTTTGGTATGGGGCAATGAAATAGATGGGAGTGTAGCGCCAATATTTTATATTAGTTTTAGGATTGCGTATGTCTTTATATTTGCTTATAGTCAGTGTATTACGTACCTCAATACGCTTTTTTTGTAAAACCAAAATGTAAAAATTGGAGAAATGGGGACCCTATATAAAGTGCCACTTAACCCATTTCTCCACAACCCTTTATAACTTTTATCAATTCCAAGGAAATAAAGGAGAAACTCTCTCTCCCCCAAACACCCATCTTCTACCGTTTTCTCTCTTGTTCTTATAAACTAAGATACGAGATCCGACTGTTATTAGTGATTTTCTCTAGCTAACAACACAGATTGATCCGAGTAAAGTTGTTAGATCCATCCAAAGAGGACCTACAAGTGGTATCAGAGCTTTCGGCTCAACTTTGTGGTTTTCGGATCAAACTTTTCGGGTTTTGATCTTAGTTTTTGATAAATTTGAGGTTGTTTTTGGTGTTACCCACTACTTTTGGAGTTCTTTACATCCAAGAAATACCCGAAAATCTTCGAATCTAAGTTTTTAGTGTTTTTGGTTTTTGTGTCCGAGTTCAGATCTAGTTTAAAAACTCAGATCTAGGTCAATCTATTGGTCTTTGGGCTAAAGTTCTTTAGACTTTATTGTTAGTTTGGGTTTTATCTTCAAAAATAAAATCGAGTTTGACTTTGGGTCAAACTAATCGAGTTTCAGTTTAATTCAAACTAATCGAGTTTCAGTTTAACTCAAACTAATTGAGTTTCAATTTGAGTCAAACTAATCAAGTTTCAGTTTGAATCAAACTAATCGAGTTTCAATTCGATTCAAACTGATTGAGTTTCAGTTTAACTGAAACTATCAATTTTCAATTTGAGTTAAACTAATCGAATTTGAGTTCGAGTCAAAGTGTTCGAATCGAGTCAAGGTGTTCGAATCGAGTCAAAGTGATCGAATCGAGTCAAGGTGTTCGAATCGAGTCAAAGTGATCGAATCGAGTCAAAGTGTTCGAATCGAGTCAAAGTGTTAGAATCGAGTCAAAGTGTTAGAGTTTGACCATTTAACTTTGACCGTTGACTTGTTGACTTTGACAAAAAAAACTTAGTCTTATTATTTAGTTTTCTCTAAAACAACATAAAAAAAATTAAATTATGTCTTGCAATTCTAAGCTTGAAGAAAATCTAAATATGAGTGAATGTCAAAAGGACATGTTAATAGAAGAATTCAACATGTTTAAACATATTCAAGGGGAATCGGTTGCCTCTCTCAATAACATATTTGAGTCACTCGTTACTAAATTGAGAAATGCCGGTATCACAAATAAGTTATTTGAGATCAACATGAATTTGTTGAATTCACTGCCTTACACATGGAACAGCAGTGTGATTACCATCAAGAGAACGACAAATCTTGATACCTTAACACTCTCAGAGTTGACTTCTACCATCAAGTTTTGGTGCAAAGAAAATAAAGCTGAGACAAGTGATGTGGGTGTGAGCAGTCAAGCAAGTCTTATCAACCATGAGTGTGCTGCAGGTGGAAGTATTCAAGCAAGTCTTATCCTTCCCTAAGTACAAACATACTTGTGCTCTCTAGCTTGTATTGATAAAGTTGTGCACTATAAAAACCATAATGCTAAAATTTTAGATCAAATCCTTAACATTAAGTGTCCGAATGATGAACTTAAGAAAGCTGAAAAGATCTATGCTACTAGGATTAAAACTCATGGTAATGACATGGCTAAACTTAGTGAAAAAATTTTTATAAGTGAAAAATTAGCTGAACATCATGAAAAACGTGTAGTTGAGTTAAATGCTAAAATTGTCAAATTAGAGCTAGATTTAGCCCAAAGAAAAATAACCATTGAGAACTTTGAGTTAGCTTCTAAGAAGCTGAATAAAATAATTGGGGCACATATGGGTTTTAATATAAAGACTGGAATAGGCTATGATAGTAGTACTGTTCCACCTCCTTTCAATGATAACTATATTAGAATTCCTCACTTTAGTTTTAAATCCCCACCTGAGGAGTTCTATGGTATTGGTCACGTGCCAAAACCAAAGACATTTGTTCCTGCTATTCCCAAAATAGTTGATCCAATTCTTCCATTAATTAGTCCTAATGGTAGTTCATCTTCTTCTGTAGTTTGTGTAGCAGAAAGTGGGTCGGTGGAAAGGCCTGTTGAGGTGAACATATCAAGTTGTTCATCATCAAGTTGTAAGACTGAGGATAATTCAAGTAAAAGCAAAGTGTTTGAAAATGATAATCAGACGAGTACTTCATGTAAATATGTGCCATCAAATAAAAGATCATTTTCTCAAACAACTAATCAATCACAAGATCCTCAGTCATACAACTATTTTGATAACAACTACTATGATCACTATCAACAAAATTATTTTGATTCATATTACCCTAGTGTTTTTTATGATCGGGGTCAATCATCAAATGTGTTTTATGATAATGTTCCTTTCCATGGGTCACCTTTCCCACCGCACCAACCATATTACTGTTCTGATGAGTTCTATAGTGCTCATAGGAGAAAATTTTGTTTTGTTTATGGTCATTCTTCTCACCCTGCAAGACATTGCAAGCACTGGTTCAAGCAACAACTTGATATTCAAAGGCGGCTTATTCAGTCCCCAAAAGGTGTTTTTAGTAGCCTAGATTCAAGGACTGATCAAGCCGATAGTGAAGCCAGTGAAGTGGATGTGAGATCTAAAGTTAATAAAGTAAAACGCAAGAGAAAACCGTTTTGGAAAACTAAAAAGGATAAAATAAAAAAGGATTCTAAGACTGAAAAGTCTGAGGATTCACCAAAAACAATTTTAAAATTTAGAACACAAAAGTCCAAAATCTTTAAAACCAAGGTGTAAGTTTGTGCTTGGATTCCTAAGGACTATTCTTCAAGCAATGAGCCGCCAAGAAATATATGGTTTTCAAGAAATAATATCATTTTTTGTCAATTTATGGTCAACTTTCCCGAGACAACCATGTCTCAGGAACCCATGTCCATTTAAACGCTTAGTGCATGTAGGGTCAATCAAGGAGGACTATCAAGAGTATTTGTTCGGCCTAGATTAGATGGTTTGTACTTAGTTTGTATTGTTATTGGGTTGCGTATGGCTATGGTTGGGCTAGCATGGTGGGTACCCTATATATAGAACTTATTGTATAGGGTTGTAGATTGTTCATTCAGTTGGTTGATATAGATGAGTTATAATCATAGTGCTTAAGCACCCGATGTATGATGGTCGGTTAATTTATATATGTTTTAGTTTGTTTATTATTCAGTTTTAATCGTTTATCCTAGAACTTTCGATACTTCATACATGTATTATTGGTTTTCAGGTCACAGATGGTAACGTACTCAGTTTGGACCTGTTGTGACATGGTATGAAGACCTGGGATGTCCAGCACGCAAAACGAGGATTTTTATAGAAGTTTGATCGCGTACCGCGATGGGTGGTTAAATAATGTTGACTTTTGGTCCATCCATCGCGGTACGCGATGGGGGGGGTGCAGACGGGAAAATTAGGTTATATCATATTATTCATCAACAAAGAACCCTAACTCCGTTTTGACGAAGAATAGGCGATTCCAACAGTCCATAGAGGCGAGTTTGACCATCATAGCTTGTTCCAAGACCTTCCGCACGATCCATATCATCCGTATCGAAGATTTGATGATGTCAAGGCTCGGCTAATCTCCTAGAATCACACCCGAGATGTATAGTTTGTAATCTTTACAGTTTTTCTCATGTGATTAAGAACACTTGTGTATAATTATTGATGATTGATATATGATTATTGATGTTTGCTATTTCTGTGTGATCGGTCGATTTAGGTTTACGTTGGTCTGAACGATCTGTTACCAGTTGCTAGATAATTAATCATATAACTGTTTGGTTAGATTGAATATGATAAAACATACGATTTCCCTTAACTGAGTCACACTGGCAAGGAATGTTTGATAACCAGTGCCGTGTGTAAAGTGATTGTTGATGTCTAAGGTTTTGTCTGATTGATCAGTTTTCAGTTAATCGTTAATAATTAATCTGTTAGGTTGCATAAGATAACTGTTGGTTGCTTACTTGAATTCCCGGGTGTGATTTGCTTTGTTAACTGCTTAAAACTCGATTACTTGTTCGTTGCTTAGTTCTCTAAATTCACTTAAATTGCTTGTGTGGTCAGCACTAAAAACCAGTTACTTCATATTATTAAATCTATACGCGAATTGCATTGACCACATATTCATTGTGATACGATACCTTACTTGCTCTAACTATTTAGAATAATTAGGTTTTTGATTGACTCAAACGACGGTCATAAAAATGGCACCGTTGCCGGGGAGTTAGTGCGCTTAGTGTCTTTTGTGTTAATTGATTTTTGTGCTTATTTTAGTTTTTTATTTTTCTGTATTTTACGCGGGTTGTGTTAGTTGTGCAGATTACAGGTTTATGCGCACCCGCCATTCGGGCCGACAGTCTCCGTTAATTTACGAGCCCGAAATCGAGAGGTTAGCTCGGCAGAACCGAGTACAAAACAGAAATTCAGAGATGGAATATCAGAACCAGATTAAAAACCAGAACCAAAACCAAGACCCACTCCCATAGAATAACCAGTTTCACCCAGATAACATGCCTCCACCACCAAATTTCAATAACCAAAACGAGAAAAATAATCAAAACGCCCAAAATAACTCAGCTCGTGCTTCCAGAACCCGAAACAAAAACAGAAACCGAAACTCAAACCGAAACCTTAACTTTGACCAAGCCGGACCATCAATTCCAAATAATAACCCCAACCGCAGAACTCGGATAAATATCGATGATGTTCAACTGAGTATTCCTACAGAAGATGAAGACGACGGGGAAAATCAGGAAGGGAACGAGGGTTTTGAGGTTGAGAACGAGGTGGATCGATGGGTTAGGAGAAATCGGGCAGTTGAGCCCGAGAATGAGGTTATTGAGCAGGAAGACGTGGGTGATGATAATTATGAAGATGAGGTGGAAAGCCTGTTAATCGAAGATCGGCTGAAGCGGTTAACAGAACGGAAGGGGTCGAGACAGGGCAAATCGGGCGGAACGGCCCGAAAGAGTTCATGGTATTCAGGTTAACCGGGGCGGTTTGGGAAACCCCGGGGGGGCTTAGGAGGAATTATATGGCCCCGGTTCATGGTGTTAACAGTCGGTTCAGACCGGCTATCTCGGACGTAGCATCCCCGTTGGTCCCACAGGAACGAGTGCCGGGACAGCAAACTTTCAGGTCCCGGCCATCTTACATTAACATAGTTCCTCATTTCCACGGGATGGCTTCGGAAGACCCGTATTCGCACTTGACCGATTTTTCGGCTATTTGCGGGTCTATTGGTGATGGTACGCTCGATCAAGATGAAGTACGGTTGCGGTTATTCCAGTTTTCCCTAAAAGACAAAACAAAACTCTGGTTTAACTCACTACCGATGCATAGTATCAGAAATTGGGCTGAGATGTAGCAGGTGTTTCTAAACCAGTTTTATTCATAGTCGAAGACTACCGAGGCCCGTTCAGACATTCGCAACTTTTCACAGTTATTTGGTGAGTTATTTCATGAAGCCTTTACCAGGTATAAAGACATGATCAGGAAATGCCCACATCACCAAATCGAACTGTGGGAACGAGGACCGAAAGCATCTTAAGCCCTCGTGTAATGGTCAGTTGCTGAATCAGCCCGAGGAAGATGATTGGGATTTTCTAGAGTTTATGTGTGAAGACTTGAAATCTGAAGCAGCAGCTGAAAGACGAAGACGTGGTAATTCATCCAGATCAGTTAAGTCAGTCGCGAGTGAATCTGAAAGAATTGTTGAGTTGGAACGTGAACTGGCTGAGTTGAAAAAGGATAAGAAGAAAGAGGTCGGGAAAGTTGGTGTTAAATTCCGGGTTTGTGAAGATTGTGCTGAACTCGGGCATAAGGCAGAAAATTGCCCCGAGTTTGATGATGATGAGGAGGATGACACTGAGGAAGCTAATTATGCTTACGGGGATTCCAAAGGCCAAGGGTTCAATCGAACACATATCACCCAAGCCTGAGGAATCACCCGAACTTTTGTTACGGGAACGCGTCTTCTCAGTTGAACCTGAACTTTCAGGGATCGAGCCAGAATAGATCGCAGGGTAATTACCGCCAGAGCGGTTATCAATAGGGTTCGAGTAATCAGAATCGGGGGTATAACAGAGACGGTAACCAGGGTGGAAATTCTTCGGGTAATCAGGATCAGCAAAAAGGGTCCTCGGGAAATTCGGATGATTTGGTGCACTCAGATGCATTATTGAAAGTTATGACTGATCACAAGGCCGAGATGAAGCAACAGTTCGAGTTACGGGATAAATCATCGGAGGCAATGATGAAGTAAATCGATCAGCTCGCTTCAGACATGGCGAACTTACAGAAGAATGTGTGCTAACTTCCGAGCGACACCACAGTTAACCTGAATCATCACAGTTCAAGTTCGAAAAAGCACGTCAACCAGGTAAGTATTTTACGTAATGATAAGAAATATGATAATAAGGTTGGGGGTCCACCACCATTGGTTGATGGGATGGTGGAAGAGATTGATGAGACTCTCGTCAGTGATGACGAGCCGGGACCGATTACATTAAACGAATCTAACAAAAGTGAAATTAAAAATAACAAATCGGTTCCGAAGGATGACACCAACACCTCTAAGGATAAGAAAAAGATGAAAAATGTTCCATATCCCGATGCTTTGTTGGCGCCATCGAAGGCGAAGATGACACCAAAACGAGGCCCGCAACAAGAAGAAATGTGGGAAACGTATAACATGTAAAAATTAATATTCCTCTTTTAGATGCCATAAAACAAATTCCCGCCTATGCTAAGTACTTGAAGGAATTGTGCACACAGAAAAGGATTCATAAGATTCCTAACTAGATTGATTTTACCGATAATGTGAGTGCAATTATTTCGGGTGCTCTTCCACCCAAGCTACAAGATCCGGGAACGCCCATTATACCCATTCAAGTGGGTGATTTTAAATGACTCGGGCACTTCTAGATCTTGGAGCTAGCAACAGTATTCTCCCGGGTAGTTTTTACGACCAATATGATTTTGGCCGGCTTCGTGCGGCTGCCACCACGGTTGTCTTGGCTGACCAGACAACGAAACTGCCCCGAGGAATATTGATTGACGTTATAGTCAAGGTGGAAGACTTCTACTTTCCAGTTGACTTTTTAGTCCTCGATTATGTTTCGGGTGAAAGGACCAAACAGCCTACGGTTATCCTCGGTAGACCATTTTTGGCTACTGCAAATGCCAACATTAATTGAGAAATGGTACTGTTGACATGGCATTCGGTAACCGTAAGCTTAGAATTAATGTTTTCACACGTGGAGATAATTCTCCGGTCGATGACGAGTGCTTCATGGCCGATGTCATTGACGAGTGCATCCCGCTATACGACTCTGTCGTCAGCTCGGATGGTACAGCAGAGACATGTTTTTTGTTTGACAGGTCACAGGTGGAGACAGACGAGTTGCTGGAAAAAGAGGAAAGACAGTTGGAGATTGCAGCTGTGCGAAGAGACCGTCCACCATGGTCATTTCAGGTGGAACCGCTTCCCGAGAAGATTGATACCGGGTTGAAACCGTCAATGCTAGAAGCACCGAAAGTCGAGCTGAAAGAGCTCCCAAAGCATTTAAAATTTGCTTTTCTTGGTAATAATAATACATTGCCTGTTATTATAGCTTCTAACTTATCTTTTGAACAGGAAAATGCTTTGATGGCGGTGCTGGTTGCGAATAAAGAAGCAATCGAATGGACGATAGCGGATTTGAAGGGAATCAGTCCTTCAATTGTGATGCACAAAATTTTAACAAATCCGGCTGTCAAACCCGCGCACGATGCTCAGCGGAGGTTGAACCCGAACATGAGGGAAGTGGTGAAGAAGGAGGTGCTGAAGTGGTTAGATGCTGGCATTATCTTTGCCATATCAGATAGCTCGTGGGTGAGCCCGACTCAGATGGTACCAAAAAAAGCGGGCATCCAAGTCGTCAAGGACGACTCAGGTAACGAGGTCGCCACCCGGCCGGTAAGCGGGTGGCGTATTTGTATTGATTATCGTAAACTGAACGCGGCAATCGAAAGGTCACTTTCCGCTTCCATTTATTGATCAAATTGAAAAGCTATATGGTCAAAAATTTTATTGCTTTTTAGATGGGTATTCCGGGTATAACCAGATAGCTATTCATCCTGAAGATCAGGAAAAGACCACGTTTACGTGCCCGTATGGAACATTCGCGTTTAGGCGAATGCCATTCGGGTTATGTAACGCCCCCGCCACCTTTCAGAGGTGCATGATGAGTATCTTTTCATATATGGTGCTGGAGTCTTTGGAGATTTTCATGGATGATTTTTCGATTTTCGGCACATCTTTCGAGTCATGCTTAAACCAACTCGAAAGGGTTTTGAAAATATGTGTCGAAACGTACTTGATTCTTAGTTGGGAAAAGAGCCATTTTATGGTCGAAGAGAGAATTGTATTAGGCCATGTTGTTTCGAGTCGTGGGATCGAGGTGGACCGGGCTAAGGTCCAAGTAATTTCTACTCTACCTCATCCCACCAATGTCAAAGACGTTAGATCGTTTCTGGGGCATGCCGGTTTTTATAGATGGTTTATTCAGGGTTTTAGTGACATTACCAAACCTTTATGTAATTTATTTCTTAAGGATGCCCCGTTTGATTTTAACGATGAATGTACTAAGGCCTTTGACATTCTGAAATTGAAATTAGTTGAAGCCCCGATCTTGCAATAACCCGATTGGAGTTTACCTTCTGAAATAATGTGTGATGCAAGTGATTATGAGGTCGGGGCTATTTTGGGTCAACGAGTTGACAAGAAACCCGTTGCCATATACTATGCGAGTAAAACTCTCTCAGATGCACAATTGAATTACACAACAACTGAGAAAGAATTACTAGCAATAGTATATGCTCTAGATAAATTCAGGTCATATATTTGGGGAAGTAAAGTAATCATTTATTCTGACCACTCTACAGTTAGGTACCTCATGGATAAGAAGGATGTAAAACCGAGACTCATCAGATGGGCATTATTACTACAGGAATTTGATCTAGAGATTCGGGACAAGAAAGAGAGTGAAAATGTTGTTGCAGATCACCTGTCCCGAATTATGGTGGAAAATGGGAACACAGATGGGCCCATTAACGAGTCCTTTCCTGATGAGCATATTCTGGCAGTTTCACAAAATCCCTGGTTTGCTCATATTGTTAATTTTAGAGTTGCAGGTGATTTACCAGAGCATTGGCCAAGGAGAAAGAAGAAACAGTTGATGTCCCAAGCTAAACAGTACATTTGGGACGATCCAGACTTGTTTAAAATTGGTGCAGATAAGATGATCAGACGATGCATGCCCGAGGAGGATGTCAGATCGGTGTTGGAACACGCACATTCGTCTACGTGTGGTGGTAATTTTAGTGGCATTAAAACCGCTCGCAAAGTTTTAACGAGTGGTTTCTTTTGGCCTTCAGTGTTTAAGGATGCTCACGAGTTCGCGACACACTGTTTAAAGTGTCAACAACTCGGGAGTATTTCTAAGCGGGACGAGATGCCCTTGAACCCGATCCTAGGTGTTGACATTTTTGATGTCTGGGGGATCGACTTCATGGGCCCGTTTCCGAATTCACACAGTAATTTGTATATCCTAGTGGCCGTCGATTACGTTTCAAAGCGATAGCCACTAGGACAAATGATCACATAGTCGTTTGCAATTTTGTTCAAAGTAATATTTTCTCGAGATTTGGTGTCCCCCGAACCATCATAAGTGATGGGGGATCTCATTTTAAGAATTTTAAATTCGGAAAATTGCTTAAACGATATGGTGTTGATCATAGGATTGCAACTCCTTACCATCCACAAACGAGTGGACAAGTTGAGGTTTCCAATAGGCAAATTAAACAAATTTTACAGAAAACCGTTCGGGCGGACCGAAAGGATTAGTCAACTAAGTTGACCGATGCCCTATGGGCCTACCGAACCGCTTATAAAACGCCAATTGGCACCACTCCTTATAGACTTGTGTATGGAAAGGATTGCCATTTACCGGTTGAAATTGCACAAAGAGCGTTTTGGGCTACTAAACAGGTTACTATGGATTATGATGATGCAGGTAAAGCGAGGAAACTGGCTTTGTGCGAGATTGAGGAGTTGAGAAACGAAGCATACGATTGCCCGTCCGCTTACAAGGCAAAGATGAAGAAAGTTCATGATGCTAATATCCGGTTGAAGAATTTTGAAGTTGGTCAACGAGTGTGGTTGTACAACACAAGGATGAAGCTCTTCCTGTGTAAGTTGAAAAGTAAGTGGACGGTCCCGTATTTAATTGTAAGAGTTGGGAATCATGGTCAGTACGAGATTGAAGATTTTGATGATCATTTGAGGCAAGTGGTAAATGGCTATAGACTGAAGCCATATTTGGAGATGAAGGACATACACGTGCTGGATGAGGAATCGGTGGATTTTGTTGTGACTTCACCGATTTATGAAGATAACTGAGTTCGAGGCATTGTCGAGCTGTAGACTTTAAATTCAGCGCTTACGGGAGGCAACCCGGGGTTTGTAAGTGTCTGTCCAGTTTGTTTTTATTTTATTGAGTCTTGTACTTATTGTCGTCTCGAGTTTGGTGCAGTAAACGCCAAGTGTGGGGAACTTCGTTGAAAGGTGAAAATTAGAGAAGTTCGGTAAGCGTGGGTGAAATTATACATCTTTCCAGGTACGTACAAGTATTTTGATGATTGGAAACGTGTGCAGGGTATTGTCGAGATGTCAAAAGCTGCAGTATTATAAAAATCTTGATTCTGTAACAGAGCCCATCGCGATATGCGTTGGGCTTGTTATTACCTCCATCTAGTAGCACGATGGAGGTTGGCATCCCTGGAAAGTGACGTCATCGCGATACGCGATGACGTCACAAACTACCCCATCGCGATACGCGATGGGGTCAAAACCCTAATTGTGCAACATTTGGGTGGCGATACGCGATCGCCACCCATTTGACCCATCGCGTACCGCAATGGGTCATGGTAGACCCGAAAAATTATATATATTCACCCCCTTCGTCTTCTTCTCTTCTTCTTCTTCTGTTCTTTTTCTTCTTCCCGTCTCCCCTGTTCCGGCAACCCATCTCCGATATCCGACCATCACTACCGAACCTACCTACCATATCCACCACCTACCACCACCGCACCCACTACCGCACCTACCCTAATAACCACCACCCACCGACCACCACTGCACCCACCACCGCCGTAACCCACCACTCACCATACACCACAACCCACCACCTTCACCTCTGCCGTACACCTTCACTTCTTCCACCATCACAGCTACCTACCCATCACCACCCTCTCACTGTAACCACCACCATCACCGGCTATCCTTACCAACGCTGCTGCCGTTCACACTATCATTATTATTACTTCAGTTCCGAGTCGACATCGAAGTAATTAATTATTATTATATTGTTCGGGTCAGTTTATTGGGTCTATGTCAAGATTAGTGTGTTTACAGCTTGCGGGACTGTTGGGATGTTTAATGGGTTTCAAATTTCTTGTTGAATTTAGTAGTCGAGTTTAGGAGTTTGGCTTGGTCTTTTTGTTATTGGGAATTTGACAATTGCCGGGTTTGTTGGAACTGTTGTTGATTGTGTTAATGCTAAACTTTGGTTGCCGGGTGTTTGGTTGTTCTAGGAGGACGGTTTTCGTTAGATGAGATTATGTGTAAACACGGGTTTTTAATAGTTCAAAATTTCAAATCATTATTTTATGTTGAAATAAATGATAGTGACGGTTCGTGAAAAATATTTATTTTGAACTTAAGTTATTAATATTTTATTCATAAAGCCCGATTTGTCACATCTTCTTTGTCACTGAAGTGTAGAGTGTCGCGTTTGCATGTTTTTCGAGGCAGCTTGTTAGTTTGTTATTGTTTGTAAAGTCCGTTTGTGAATGCGTCTGTCTGTCTAGTTTCGAGTCGTGTCGAGTCGCGGGGACACTTGGCTAGTTTGAATTTATTTGTTTGAATTGAAAATTGATTATCCGCCCGTACTCAATCTCCATTCGGGTGGGTTAATCTGGTTTTTAGAAATACGCAACGAGTGTCCCCGAATTTTTTGTCTTTATTTATTTTTATTTTTAATATTTTATTAATATTTTAATATTATTTTATTATGTGGGACGACCGCGACCGAAATGCTATACGGTCGTCGCCACATCGACCGTTAACATATCTAACTTACTTGCTTGATTTTGTATATATGTCTGGTGCACCAGAGTCCTCGCGCGCTGGGCGCATGAGGCAGCGGACTGAGCCTCTCGTCATACGCTATGATAGCGACAAGGTTCAGATTGTCCCTGGCATCGTGCCAGCGGATATTATGGGAGATGGACATCGTCCACATCAGGTCCTTCGATTCTTCTTGACATCAGATGAGTATACGAGATTTCAGAGGATTCGACAGATGCAACTACTTCACCACCGTTCTTTTGACTGGACATTGCTGCACGATTTGGGTGTTGACGTCCAGGTACGCGCACTATTGACAGGTCCGTGGGCAGCTGTGCTCGCGTGTGACTCAATTCCGTATGTCGAGCTCACACGTGAGTTTTACTCGACCTTTGACTTTACGCCCACGGACTTCAGTGAGCCACGCGTGGTATCCTTCTCATTGGGACAGAATCTGTACGAGATGTCCGTCCCCGATTTCGCTGTGGCCACTGGTTGTTTTACGGCCGAGCAGGTTCAGGCTACTGACTTCCTGCAGAGTATCCGCGGTTACACGACACATCAACAGGCACCTCGTGAGCACTGTCTCACGGAGACCCAGCTAGGCTAGTATTGGGCGGAGATCGCCGACGGGGCCCACTCCAGTGCTGTTGTAGAGTCGTCTATCAGGGACCCCGTCCATCGCTACATCCACAGATCATTTCCTGTACTCTAGTGGGCCGACATTCGGGCCACGATAAGTGCAGCAACTTCGATCTGCTGTGTTTATATTCTAATATTGGCAGCCGACTGGCTAATGTGGCGATGCTCTTGCTCACGTCATTTGCACGGGTTCGCAGTTTACAGGGATCCTCGGCACGCTTAGCCTTAGGGCCTTATATTACGAGGATCGCCGAGCGACTTAGTGTTTTTAAGCGTTATCCGATCAGATATTTTACGGTGGGGCCAGCTACAGGCGTTTTCGAACTACTGGAGGCCCGTCGGGCCGAGATCGTCGAGGAGCATGATCCACTAGCGTTAGTCCCGATCCGACAGGGTCCGTAGGCGCCACCACCAGATGGATCGGAGGCTGCAGTTTCTCTACAGAGAGGTATTCCGACACGTCGGCAGCATGTTCCGACTCCACACGTCATGCTACTTTAGCAGCAGCATGCACTCCGACAACCACCACCCTCTTCATCACGCCAGCCGCAGCAGCCCGTCACATTGGCTATGATTTATCAGCAGCAGTAGGTTTTGGAGGCGGTTCTAGCACATCGAGAGGAGATGCGGGCCTCTGGCCCGCCATGATGATTACTTTCGTTTATTATTTGTTGCTTCACAGGTACCACTCCCACATTCATTGATCATTACAGTGGAGCAGTCAGTGGATACGCAGGACGAGGCAGCTGATGATCCACCAGCATAGTAGCTTTTTGGTTACCTTTTTCACTTTATTTTGTTTTTATTAGTATCATGGTCTGTATTATATTATATTATATTTTGAGGATCATGTATGGGTAACTGGTTGGGTGCTTATGTATATATATCTTTTGATTGCTGCTGTGTTTGTTTATCTGTATATGTTGTTGTAACTGAACTTTGTAGGTGTTGTTCGCTATAAACCCTCACGAGACCCCACTCGTCCTCCCGGGGGTACCGGGAGGTTTACAGGGCTTGTTGCATACGCTAAATGAAATCGTGATTCCTACGAAAGTGAGTTAGGTCTTTTAATGTTTTTAACTAACTTAACATAATTTATTATGTAACGACCTAATTTGGCTCGGTTTGTTTTAATAAAATTAACAAATATTCATTTTCATAACTCTTAAAAGACCATTGTTTTACACTTGTGAGAAGCTTGCTTCTACACATCTCGAGATTTTGCAGGTTCGATTGTCAGTTTGGTAATTAGATGAGACGAGAGTATACGAGTGTTTATGAGAGTTCACGAGCCGATTGGTCCTTCTCCAGTCCCATTTATATCAGGTGATTTCAGTTTCATAATTTATTTTGTTTTTATTACTTTAAACGTTAAAAGTGTAATTGTATAATTGTTAGTTGAACCGCCACATTTGAGCCCCGAATTTTAAAATTACTTAATAGTCAAAAAGTCAATTTCAACCCTGTCCCTCAAATGTTCATTAATCGTTTTATCTATTCTAACTTTGAGGACAATATTAAGTATTCTTACATTGAGGACAATGTAAACCTCAAGTGTGGGGATAGGGAAAATTTGAAAAATTTTAGCCTGATAGTACCTCGAAGAGTGTTCAGAAACCAAAGTTAACTGTTAATTATTGTCATTAATGCCACGTCAGAGGTTTCTGGTCATGGTTGGTTTGTCAGCTTCTCATTAGTCTTACTCACAAATGTTTTTATAATGAGAAGTTGAAAATGGGGTCGTTTAGGCGGGGATAACGAGTCATGGGGACTGGTATACATGTTTATATCGTCAACCTTATTCCTCCGGTACGTGTATGAGTTGATCCAAATATATATAATACACATATAATATATAGTACACACATGTCATTTGAGTGCTTTCAGTGATGTACATGGATTACGGGATCGTAGTTGGCAAAATGCAAAAGTGATGGAGGCAATTAGGTTAAGCCTCGTCTGGATGAGCATGAGTGTGGGTACTGGGGGGTTGGGGCGGGGGGTTGGGTCCCTTAGAAAAACATTTCTTGGATTTATTTTTCATTTGTTTAACCCCGACATTATGTTACGAGACGATCCGGCTTACTAGGTTTATTTTTATTTGTAATTGTATTTGTTTTTGTATTTGTTACATTATTAAGCATCACGTTATTATGCTTAAAAAAAGACGTCTGTTTATATTCAGTTATGGATTCAGTAGTTCGTTTGTGTTCGTTTATGGTAAAAAAAAAGTTAAAATTAGTTTGTATGTTAGTTTGCTTATTTAGAGGTATATAATAAGTCGGTCAGTTCGTATAGTTGTTTCATTTATTTAGATATTATGTAATAAGCTGGGTCGGATCGTTTGAGCTACTTAAATATTTCCCTTCCATACCCTTACACCTGGCCCCATTACAACCCTTTTAAGACCTCTTGATTTGCTTTTGTGTCAAAGCAACTTGATGGATGAATATGTGCTTATGAGTGATACGAGGGGTATGAGCTTGTATTTAACCGAGAGGTTACGAGGGGTATGAGCATGTGTGCCTTAACCGGAAACAAAGGACACTTGTCTGGGCGACTCTATTGTTTTTTATTATAGCACTTAACCGTATTTGTGAGATGTCAATCAGAAAACAGTGTCAGTCTGGGAAACTGGGAATGACCTTAAACCTTACTAGTATTAATGGCGATAATCTACATACCTATGATGGAGGTTGATGTTTGCTTTAGAGTTTTGCTTGAGGGCAAGCAAAAGATAAGTGTGGGGATGTGATGGTCGGTTAATTTGTATATGTTTTAATTTGTTTATTATTCATTTTTAATCGTTTATCCTAGAACTTTCGATTCTTCATACATGTATTATTGGTTTTCACACAGATGTTAAAGTACTCAGTTTGGACCTGTTGTGACATGGTATGAAGACCCGAGATGTCTAGCACGCAAAACGAGGATTTTTATAGAATTTTGCTGGTAACAAGACCCATCGCGGTACGCGATGGGCTTACTGAGGACCCATCGCATACCGCGATGGGTGGTTAAATAATGTTGACTTTTGGTCCATCGCGGTACGCGATGGACCAGTGAAGACCCCATCACGTACCGCGATGGGGGGTGCAGATGGGAAAATTAGGTTATATCATATTATTAATCAACAAAGAACCCTAACTCCGTTTTGACGAAGAATAGGCGATTCCAGCAGTCCATAGAGGCGATTTTGACCATCATAGCTTGTGCCAAGACCTTCCGCAAGATCCATATCATCCGTATCGAAGATTTGATGATGTCAAGGCTCGGCTAATCTCCTAGAATCGCACCCGGGATGTATAGTTTGTAATCTTTACAGTTTTTCTCATGTGATTAAGAACACTTGTGTATAATTATTGATGATTGAAATATGTTTATTGATGTTTGGTAGTAGTTCGGAAAATGGTGAGAGGGGATTGGTTTCTCAACACTTGGGAGGATCATATGGCTTCTCTCAACATTGGAAATCAGACCGCAAACTTCGCAATGTTGAAGACACTGGAGAAGAAAATGCTGTTGAGGAGCAAATCAAGGAACTTCAATTCGCATATATGGCTTTCACTTCTCCAAATTCATCTGAGGTAAGTTTTCAACCATGTTCTCTAGATTGTATTGATAAGATAGAGTTATATAAGCTCCTTAATGATAACTTAATTAGAGACATGGAAAGAATAAAATCTGAGAATTTCAAACTTAAGAAAAACGAAAAAGGCTTTCTAAATAAGATAGAGGCAACTCAAAAGGATTTTTCAATGCTTAAGTCTGAATTTAGTATAAAATGTTGTCATTACCTAGACGCTAAACAAGAAATCGCTGAACTAACTACTAAACTGGAAGCCTCTAAGTTGGAAATTTTGAATCTAACTAGTAATTTTGAAAGGGCTGAACAAATTCAAGGGCTCCAGTAAAGTAGTTAACTCAATGATTGAAAATCAATTGTGGTGGAAAGAAAACAAAGGTGAGGGTATAGGATATAGTCAAATTCCCCCACCCTACAACCATAATTATGTTAGTACTCCTGTTACCAAAGAACAAGAAGAAAATGTAAAGGACATGAAGTACGGCAAACAAGACAAATATGATGGAGCTAATTCTGTGAATGCAAGTCCGTCCACTTCAGGAGTGAACGATTCTAATGTATTTAACTCATGTGTAGAAAAATTAATTTTGAAGGAATGGACTGATGAGGATGACGACCCTTGTTTTGAATTTAACAATGACTTTGCATCTAATGTTTCTTTAAAACTACATGTTTTGAATTCTGTTATTCCGACTGTTTGTGTGGGCTGTGTTTTAAAGAGAAAGGATTTTTGTGTGGTTTATTCTGTTAAAACTTTGAATTCTGATAATGTGGTTTCCAATAAGATTAAAAATTCGAAAAATTCCAACAAATACTTACCACCTAAATTTGTTAAAGAGGGATGCTTTAATGACAAACAAGGTGATAAGTCACTAATGTGAAAAATGGTCCTCGCAATTTTAAGCAAATTGGTCCACACAACCAGTTCAGATGAGGAGTTGCCCAAAGTGATTTCTACATAAAACGTCAAACTTGTTTTAATTGTGGAACTCCTAGTCATATTGCCAGAAATTGTCCACATCGTCCATACGTTCCCTATTATGGATTTTAACAGAAGAATATGCTCTATGTGTCTCATAATTCGTACAGGCATAATCAGGCTAACTCCTCTAACGATGATTGGAACGGAAACAAATATGGCAGGTTTAGTTCTCATCAGACCAAGCCTAACATGTTTCGCAATGGGGTTAGAAAAGGTGATTCGGTTTCAAAAACGAAGACGTATTCTAAACCGAAACGGGTAGAAAAGACAAAATCGTGTCTTTCTAACCCAAATACACCGGAGATGAAGTCAGCCATTCGTTCATATAATGCCAAATCTTACAATGGTAGACCTTAATGGTTGCCTAAGTCTCAGGTAAAAGAGTCTGTAAACTCAACGTTTAATGATAAAAAGGACATGTCATGACAACCTGTGACAACTTTAGAAGAGTCAGGGTTACCCAGTTTAACTATGGACTGGGTACCAGGATCTAATTAATCCCGGGCATTGTGCAGGGATAGCTATGGAGGAATCATCAGACCTTGGAATGTTGATACTGGCTGTTCCAGGCACATGACAGGAGACATTTCCCAACTACACGACATTCAAACATTTAATGGTGGGTATGTGTCCTTTGTGGGAGGAGAGAATGGGAAGATTACTCAGAAGGGTACTATAAGTAACGGTGTTCTAAAATTCGAAAATGTTAATTTTGTTCCAGAACTGAAGCACAGTTTGTTGAGCGTTTCAGAAATTTGTGATAAATATTTTTTTAACTCATTTTACTAAAATGGAGTGTTTGATTTTGAAACTTGGTATAATTATACCAGAAGACTGGATTCTTGTTCGATCACAACGAAAAGATAATGCTTATGTGTTCGACATGAACAAAAATATTCCTGATAAAATAACATGCTTGTTTTCAAAAGTGTCAGAACATAATGCCATGCTATGGCATCGTCTTCTTGGTCATGCTAATACTAAGAATTTAAATCGTCTTGGTAAAATTGATTTGGTACGTGGTCTACCTATTAAAGATTTTGTGACTATTGAAAAATGTGTGGCTTGTGCTTTGGGTAAACATCATCGAAAAACTCATAAGCCAAAATTGATTAAAACCATTTCATCAGTCTTTCAATTGTTGCACATGGATCTTTTTGGACCGATTCATGTCTTGAGTCTTTCACTCAGCTTTTATTGTCTTGTTATTACTGATGACTACTCACGTTTTACTTGGGTATTTTTCTTGTCATATAAGAGTGAAACTGAAATTTGTGCTTATGGAGAACCAACTGAAATTTGAAGTTGAAGGGAATACGTTGTGATAACGGTATGGAGTTGAAGAATGCATCAATGAATTACTTTTGTTCAGAAAGGGTGGTGCTTCGTCAGTACAGTTCAGCACGGACACCACAACAGAATGGTGTGGCTGAAAGGAGAAACATAACTCTTATCGAAGCGACAAATACTTTGTTGTGTGATTCTAAGCTGCCATTGTTTTTCGGGGTAAAAGCTATTAATACGGCCTGTTATGTTCTGAATCAGGTGATAATCAACAAATCACAAATGAAAACTCCATATGAGATTGTCTATGGTCATAAGCCTACTGTTGCACATTTAAGAGAATTTGGTTGTCCATGCACTCTACTGAATCTCGAGTCTACTCCGAAATTTGGGGGCAAAAGCTAATGGTTGTTACTTTGTTGGTTATGCGGGCCATACAGCTTACAGGGTCTGTAATAAGTCAACCAAGCAGATTCTACAGTCCTATGATGTTCGTTGGTTGGAAGAAAACGAGATTGATGCTCGTGTTGGTCCGGACTGGTTATTCGACTAAAATGAACTTTTCAAACCGTTCAATGTGCTTCCGGTCATCAACACAGAACCTTCAAGTGGTGCTACAGTGGATGTTGATGATGTCACAGAACCACTTCTGGATGACCCACATGCAATATCTCACATCTCTCCACTTCTGGATGATGATGTCACAGAACCACTTCATGACAACACACCCGCGTCCGTCACTCAGCCTAAAGAAGTTCCAGAGACTGAATACTCAAAAAATTTGTCTGAAGATGCTACAACAGCTGAGAGGGAGAGTCCTATTCGTCAGATTTTCAGGAGCACACTATTTCCCGATGCCATTCCAAATGAATATGTCGCCAGAACCTTGTACTCACATCGTACAGCGACCTCTGGATGGAAGAACCCTCTTCCTGATATTGATGTAAACTTGTCAAACCTGCACTCTACTGGTGATGTTTCCGATCAATTAATTCCATCGATTATTCAGAAAAATCATCCAATCGAGAATGTCATAGGTCCTCTTGAAACATGTATGTCCACCAGAAGTCAAACAGGACACATAAACAACTGTTTGTTCTCTTGTTTCATCTCTCAATTTGAGCCAAAGACGGTACAAATGGCCCTTCAGGAACCAAGTTGGGTTGATGCTATGTATGAAGAGTTGAATCAGTTTGATAAGTTGAAGGTTTGGAGATTGGTTGAGTTACCAGAAGGAAAGAAAGCGCTTGATACAAGATGGGTCTTCCGAAACATGCAAGATGATACCGGGATTATTGTTCGAAATAAGGCATGGTTGGTAGTTTGTGGTTTTCGTCAAGTTGAGGGTTTAGACTACACTGAAGTATATGCTCTAGTGGCTAGACTTGAAGCCATCAAAATCTTTCTGGCCTACGCGTCATTCATGGGGTTCACAGTATATAAGATGGATTTTAAGACCGCTTTTTTGTACGGTGAAGTCAAAGAAGAGATTTATATGGATCAGCCACCGGGTTTCGTTGATTCCAAGAAACCAAATCATGTCTACAAGTTAGACAAGGAACTGTATGGGTTACATCAGGCTTCGCGGGCATGGTATGCTACATTAACCACACATCTTCAAGATCATGGTTACAAGCGACGTACCGTTGATCAAACCTTGTTCCGTAAAACTGTCAGAAAAGATTTGATTCTTATCCAGATCTATGTGGATGATACTATCTTTAGATCCAAAAATACTGAGTTATGTGCAGAATTGAAGGAGTAATGAAGAAAAGGTTTGAGATGAGCTCGTTGGGTGAAATGAAAACATTTTTGGGGCTACAGGTTCGCCAAAGTTCAGCGGGAATTTTACTGCATCAAGGGAAGTATGTAGAGGATATGCTCGCAAAGTTTGAGTTTCAAGATTCCAAGAGCGCTAACACTCCCATGTTGGAAAGGCCTCTATTGTCATCTGATCCGGAAGGGAGTCCTGTAGATCAAACGTACTATCGATCGATGATCGGGTCTCTGATGTATCTCACTACTAGTCGTCCTGACATCATGTTTGCAGTCAGCCAATGTGCTCGTTTTGAGGCTAATCCTAAACTTTCTCATTTAATTACTGTTAAACGTATTTTTAGATATCTGAAGAGACAACAGAAGTTAGGTCTTTGGTATCCCAAAAACTCAGAATTTGATCTTTATTCTTTCGCTGATAGCAATTATGGTGGAGATGACATTGACAAGAAATCCACATCTGCCGGATGCCAATTCTTAGGTGATCGTCTTATTTAATGGCAGTGTAAGAAACAACAAATGGTGTCCACTTCGACCGCAGAGGCGGAACATGTTGCTGCATCAGCTTGCTGCTCTCAGGTTATCTGGATGCAAAACCAATTGTTGGATTACGGCTTGGAATTTCTTGATACCCCTATCTTTTGTGATAATGATGCTACTTTTGCAATTGTTAAGAATCCAGTTCAACATTCTAAAACCAAGCACATCGATATTAAAATTCATTTTATTCGTGACTGTTACGACCGGAAATTGATTCACCTTGAACAAGTTCACACTGATAACAATATGGCGGATTTATTTACAAAACCGGTCGCAACAGCCAAATTTAATGTGCTTGTGAGTTTTCTTAAAATGCTTCGTTTCGAGGATTGAGTCTTTTTGGGTGTAAATTTATACATATTTTATTATTTTGTACAAATTTAAGGGGAGAAAAATCAAAAAGTCAAAAATAGTGTGTGTGCGTTTAAAAAAAATTACTTGTTTATTTTTCCATGGTTCACTCTCGCTTAAAACTATGTCGGTTGCTCAAGTTTGAAGAACATATACTTGTATATGTTTGGTCCGGTGATCTAGTTATAGAGCCATAGGATAGCCATTTATCTAAATACTGAAAGCATCTGGGGCGATTGTGACGTGCTTTTGTGTTTTGAAATCTCTCACTTAAAATTATGCCGGTAATTCCAAGTTGGAGGGACACGTATTCTCATATGTGTTTTGGTCCTGTTAACCACTAGTGGTCATACGGGATAGCCATTTACCTGAAAACTGAAGAGTGACTGGGGTGACTGAGTTCCTAACATGTGTGTCTTTTATAACAGTCTGGGAAATGATATGATTATTCAGTTGACATCTTTTTTGAAGATTCAAAATATTTTCAAATGAAAATTGATCCAACCTTTTTGGAAAATGATAGAGAAATTGTTTCTGTGTGCCTAATGGGTGAAGTTATTATGCTTAAAAAGCTCTAGAACAGTTATTGATTTGTATGGTAGCTTTCCATGATGCGTAAGAGTTGAAGTGATATAAACTAATATGCTAAACTTACCGTGGAGAGTCATTTTGAATAAATGTGCATGTCTCCATATACATCTCTTCGAATGATAGGCAGAAAAGTAATTACCCAGTCATACACAAGCCCGTTAGTGTCTTGATCACCAAAAAATATTATGTTGTCTTACTGTAGTGATCCAGATTCGGGACTTACAATCATTCGTTATTGTTATTATTATGATAAAAAAATAAAAAAATTTGTTGAGTAGTTGAGTATGTTATAAGTTGTGTTGTTGCCTTTCAATAAGTTTAAAGCTCAAAGTTTTATTGCTTCCTAAAATTTTTGATCAAACATTAGGGGGTTGAAGTCAAATTGGGGTGATCTGTGGAAAGTCAAATACGCTTTGAGAAGAGATAGGAGGCATCACAGGTCCACGAGTGATGTCTATCTATGCTTTATGCCGAATTGAACCTAATTCATATCACTGATACAATGAAAATCATGCTAAGTTTGTTATACCTGCTATCAGCCTGCTTCTTTATGTCATAATAAGGCTGAACATGAATTCTTATGACAACATCTTAAACAATATGATTTCATGTTCGGATGTTTTTATAAAGGCGGTGTTTTTTTAAAAACTGAAATTTGATCCCAAATTTGCAAAATTCAGAAGGATTGATTTTTCGTGTTATTTATATTATTACTATTGTTATCTAGGTTTATTTTTGTTTTATTTGTTTTATCTCGAAACCACTTTCCTCGAAACGTGTGTTCTAACTGGGCTGCCTTCAATATGATTAAATTGCGTTTTGGGCTTAAAATTATCTACTGGATTGATTGGATACTTTTATTGGGTTTTGTTTTTGTCTATTGGATTCATTAAAACCTGGTTTGGGCCAAGATGGCCATCTGGGCTCATCTGGCCAGTCATTAGGGGTTCTCGGTCCAACTGTTGGGAAAGTAAGAAGTTTTATTTTTTGGCCAAGTTTGGTTGGTTCATTCCAGTCCATATGGGTTCTCGGCCCACACTTCCTTGGGTATAAATAACCTCTTAACCTACATTATTCTTTTCATCTTCTTCATTCACATACAGTCTTTCTCTCTCTCTCTCTCAAGCCATCTAGCCGAAAACTAAACTAACCACACTAATTGTCTTTTGGTGTTCGTTTGATTGATTCAAAGGTAATGAATAGGGTCTTTAAACTAATTGTTATTGTGAGACCTAAAGACTTACAGATGCTTGTTTAGTGTTCTCATGGATTAATGGATGGTTTGATAGATGAATGTGGGATCATGAGTTGTTAACTTGTTGTTTGAGAATTAGATTGAAGAGTGTTCGGGTAAATTACCATGGATTCAAGGGTGTTGTTGCAGGTTTAATGGGTTTTCGGCGTTCTCGGAGAATACGGCACATACTCCAAGAGGGAATACAAAGGGTTCTCTGTCTCCAGCTGTCAACAAATCAAAGGGTTCTTGGTTGACTTTCGTTGACCGAGTTCTCCTGGAGTTGACCGAGAACTCACGTTCTCGGTTGACTTTCGTTGACCGAAATCGCTAGCTTTGACCGAGAACTCACGTTCTGGGTTAATCTTGACAGAGATCGTTAGCCATTGACCGAAAACCACTGTGTTTGACTAAAATTTCACCTTTTGGACAGAGAACTCATTGATGGACCAAAATCTATTATAATATTATTATTATTTTTCTCTTATGGTCCACCTAATGTGATCTTGTCATCATTGGCCCCTTATGCTTTAAAATTTGTCTGGCTTGCTTTAAAATATAACTATAGTCAAGTATGTATCTACTAATTTGATTCGTTTGGTGTAGTAATGGCTGATCAGGCTCTCTTAAAGTTCGTTGATACTAATAATATTGTTGGACACTTGTTTGATCCCCCTCTAGCACAAAAGGAGTTCAAGTCTATGATAGTTGGCCTCAACACTTGCAGAATTTCTCACGCCTTACGAGAAAATCCTGTCATCTGCAGGAAAATGATCACAGATTTTTGGAACAACAACCAGCGAGGACTAGGTGGAATTGTGTCAATTGACTCTAAAGTGCAAAAGAAGCTGGTCGTCATCACAGAGGCCATCATATTAGAGGTTCTTTTATTTGGGGATCAACCTGAGTATCCAACGGAATACACGACTGCTGCTGTCTCCGAGGTTCTTACCAGAATGGGATAAAAGGGATCCTATCCTCCAGCGATAAAGAAGCTCTTTCATCCGTATTGGAGATTTCTGATACACACTTTCTTTACATGTGTGTCAGGACGAAAGGGAGGTTCCGATGAGATTAGCCACACGCAGATGTCGGCTATAGTTGCTCTGATCATGGATTGGAATTTCAACTATTCCAAGTTTGTTTTTGATGAGATGATGAGCAACTTGAAAGGGAATATGAAGGAGATGTTTCTCATGTATCCGTGATTTTTACAGATGATTTTTTACTCACATTACACTGATCATGTCAAATCTGTTGAAACATTAGATATGAAGTCAATGGGACCCAATACTTTTGGGTTAATGAAGCAGTCCAGGAAAGGATCAAAGATTGTTTATCAGGGCCTTCATTCTTTGGTTAAATTTGGCCGGTTTGCCGAAACAAAAGTTATTCTTGTCATAGCTCAAGTAGCTGAAGAATATGTAGCGCAAACTCAAAGGTGTGTTGCTACACTTGAGATCTCTGACGATGAAGATGATGAGACAGAACACCGTGACACCGTTAGTGCTCCGACTGCTGAGCAACTAAAAAATTTTAAGACTTTTAAAGAATTACTACAGCCATCTGCATTGAAGCCTCCTCAAGCAGCTGCTGTAAATGAAGATGATGAAGATATCCCTGAGGAACCAGCCGCCGATCTCAGTCCGCGTAAACGAAGGAAGAAAGATCCGAGATCTGGCGTGTTGGTCATTGAAGATGAAACAACCACAACGTCAACAACAACAAGCCCATAACAGGAATCACATCAGCCTGAGTCGACTGCTCCTGAGACTCATGTTGATCCAAGCCCATCCACTGTTGAGCCTCAAACTCAAGATCAAATATTTGATGATATTGCTCGTGAGTTAGAGTTTGAGGCTGATTTTCAACATACTGATGCTCCCTCTGGCTCATTTGTCCCAGTCAATCAAGGTCAGTCAAGTTCTTGTGTCCTTGATAAGGTTGCTCAGGTTCTTTCCATGCAAGAAAAATTTCTACAGAACAAAGGCAAGGGAATTGTGCTTGAAGATGCTCCCGTTGATGTACAAGCTCTTCAACGTTGAATCTTTGAACTCGAACAAGACTCTGTCCTCAAATATGTACACATTCAAGAACTGGAAGCCACTAACACTGATAAAGATTCCAAGATTAAAGAGCTTCAGTGTAGTGTGGGAGAATTAACTGCTATATATGTAGACCTCCAACAAAAACTTGTTCAGAAGTTTGGAGATGAATTCAAAAGCAGTGATAATGTAACTTCAAAGATGCCCAACGTTGATCAAGATGGTAGCTCTACTGTTCGTCCGGTTGAAAACATAGATGAATCTGAGACGCTGAAACATTATATGTCTGCACCTCCAATTACCACAGAGAAGTCAGATAGAATTCAGAAGAAGCTGCTGGTGATGAAAAACTCCAATCAGAATGTTGAATCATCTGATCACCCAGACAGGTTCGTTGTCACCTTTCCAAAGGGATTTTCTGATAAATATGGAGATCGCTCTGAAGTAGTGTCATGGGTTTTTGACGCTGAAAAGAACATGTGGTGGGTTGAACGGAAGTCCGGGGCCACTAAGTACTATAAGAAAATGAAAGATTTTGGATCTTGGACTAAGGTGGATCTCAGTGACCTGATAAACTCTCCATTCCACAACCCAACTAATGATAAATGAGGTAGAGATTTCTGGAACTTTCTGAGAAGCCAAGTTGATAAAGGCTTTCCGAACATGTAAACTGCAGAATCTTTTTTGAAGAAAGCAAAGGGGGTCAAGGATCCAAAGACTAGAAAGAAAATGGTCAGCGTTATGTGGCCTGCTACAAAGAAGGCCACTCATATCCCTATGCCTAAAGCTATTCCAGATGGTACTTTGGATAACATGAGATTCTGGATGTATGATAGTGAGACTGCCACCGTTGTTATACGTTTGCAGAAGGGCAAAGGGCAGTACAGATTTGTTGATCCAAGAGATTTGCTTAAGCTTGGAGAGAAAGACATCAAGACCCTTAGTACATTTCAAATAATAGCTTATCCGATTTTTGAAACGACTGCCAAAGAATTCACAAGTATGGCAGCCTCCAACATCAGGTGCAAGTTTTGGGCAGGTGCTTTGAAAGACGCTGACATTGATTATATGGAGCATGACTGAGAACCAAGCTACAAACCAAGAGGGAGATTGTTGGGCATAGATTAGATGGTTTGTACTTAGTTTGTATTGTTATTGGGTTGTGTATGTAAACCGAGATCCTTATGGATCTCGGTGGGCTTTGGGCTATGGTTGGGCTAGCATGGTGGGTACCCTATATATAGAACTTATTGTATAGGGTTGTAGGTTGTTCGTTCAGTTGTTTTCTTGGTCATCTAATGTTGATATAGACGATTTGTAATCATAGTGCTTAAGCACCTGACGTATAATATTGTGTGTGTTTTGAAGCAATTCCTCGTGTTCTTTGTGTGTGTTCTTTGTTCTTGAATCATCTAGTATTGGATTTCCGCACTAACATCTATATTAGTTGATATCATAATTGAAAGAACTGTCTTAGACCTTACATTATTTGGTACTTAGATAGTGGTTGCACCCGACATATGATGGGAGACAAACCCTTGTTATTTGATGCTAAACCATTCGATGGCGGATTCGAGTCTTTCATAAGCGACATCGGATGACAAACTTCAAAAAAGGGAAATGGTACTTTGTGCTTCAACTACGCTAAACTTGTTCAAATGGATCAACCACAACTTGTCGAGCGTTTATCAAGTGATGGATCTTGGGCTTCGGTTTGAATATCTTCAACTTTATTATATGATCTGATAATGCATGCTTAGAATAGTCCATCTGACAACAGCTTTGCTGACCTTTTCACTAAAGCCATCGATCAACTTTGATTTAAACAACCTATCTATCTTTTTATATATTGTAAATATTTTTTAAATATGTCACAATTTTAGAGAGAGAAAAATGAGTTAAATTTAACTCATCAAAAAGTTTTTCATTTTAATTAAGAAAAACCAAATTGAGTCAATTGACTTGCCAAAAAAATATTTTATATTTTATTATTATTATATTTTATATTTTTGTTAAGAAACCCAAAAAAGATTCAAAAATATATTCTCTCGTTTAGAGGGAGCTCCTGCTTAGGGGAGTCGAATAATATAAAATTCTAAAATTTTAAGAAATTGATCCAACCTTTAGAAAATGATAAGAAAATATTATCTCTAATCATCCTAGCACATGAAAAGAGTAGATCAAAAGCCAACAAGATCATTGCTTGATATGCAGATAGGCTTGACAAATGAGTAAGTATTACAGTGATATAAACTTAATTACCCGCCTATGCTAGTGGTTACACTCTTATGAAGCGGTTGCCAACTCCGAATAAGTCATATTGATGAAGGAAAAAATGTTATTAGTCAGTCATACATGAGCCCGTTAGTGATTGGTCACCTCAAAAATTATTTTTGCTTTAGATTCAAATAATAAAAATAAAAATTTATTAAAGGAGAAAACTGCAAAATGCACAAAAAATATCCAAAATCAACAACAAAAATGTTGATAATTTATCAAACAAAAAATGGGACGTGGGGCAAACAAGTAAGACATAAACACTTTATATGAAGGCTTGTAAGTCCGGATGACATGTAAGTCCATGGTTCAACCTTTAATATTGTTTGAATGAAAATTTGCAAAAAGTTTAAATAAGTTTAAAATGTTTTGATCAATCATTAGGGGGTCGGATTCAATTCGGGGCAATACTGGTAAACACAAGCTATGCCCGAGGTATGATGGAGTTTGTAACATGTCGGATTAATAGGGGACCACACAAGTATCGTGCCTAATTCATACCTTAACATATCACAGTGAAATCAAAATACTTGTTAAGTTTAAAGTGGACAAATATATCTACAATCGACTTTGGGTTCTTGGCGTAATAACATCCAAATAGAAGTGTGATCTAGGATGTTATTGATCAATGTGATTCTATGTTGTGATCTTTCTCGCAAAAATATTAAAATCATTACAAAATTCTATAAATATTATTGTTATATAATATTAATTTCATCTTTACTCCTATCTCTTTTGTTTTTCTTATTTTATTCTATGTTTCAACCTCAAAATATTGTGTGTGTGTGTGTGTGTGTATTCGTAATATTTAAAATATAAAAATGCCAAAAAGATTTTAAGTTTTTATGTGCTCGTACATTTTTATTAAACCTTGTTTTATCCAAAATCATGTGTTTTGTTGTCAAGGTCACTCATGCAAAGGTTGTTGAAAACCTGGGACTTAAACAAATCATTTACAAGTTGAGAGACTGAAATTGGTATCCTATGAAAAGTCAAGATAAAATAAAATTTCAGAGTTATCTTGCAAACATTTCAAACTAAGAGCATGTTTTGAAAAAGAAAATTCTTCTTTGACCCTCAAGAAGGTCTGTGAACAAATCTTAATCGATTTAAGTTTTGTGCAGCTGTACATGGACAGGTAAATCAAGATCAAGTGTCCTGGGCTGCGGTGACTAAAGTTGCAGATGCGGAAGTGCTTAAAAGAACACGAGAACGTGACAGTTGGCGGTTGAACCCAAAAAGTAGGTGATTGTATCTGAAGATCAGTCGAAGGACAAAGATAAGAAACCGGTCGGCCCAAGAAAGTCAACAACAGAAAATTAAAGTCGAGCCTCCCGCATCTGATGTTTCTAAAATTTACTACTGTAGATCCTTCCCAGAAAATAAGATTAAATTTCAAGTCTTCAAGATCGGAAAATAAAAAATTATCCAAGATCCAATCTCGTTCAAACTCTTGGATCAAGACAAGTAGTAGATTTCAAAAAATAAAGACGAAACGAGGAACTTGAGGAAGGTTCCTGGACATAATCAATCCTGGAGGGAGATTGTAGTGCCAATACTCTATATTAGTTTTAGGATTGTGTATGTCTTTATATTTTCTTATAGTCGGTGTATTAGGTATCTCAGTACACTTATTTTGTAAGGACGAAATGTAAAAGTTGTAGAAATTGGGACCCTATATAAAGGGTCACTTAACCCATTTCTCCACAACCCTTCATAACTTTTATCAATTCTAAGGAAATAAAGGAGAACTCTCTCTCCACAAAACACCCATGCTCTACCTTTTTCTCTTCTATTCTTACAAACTAAGATCCGAGATCCGAGTGTTGTTAGTGATTTCTGCTAGCTAACAACACGGATTGATCCTTTTTTTTCTATTTTCCCCAAATACATCCCAGCCTCACGTGAGGGGCTTGCGAATTAGGACTAAGGTTTGTTTAGGGAGAAAAACGACAAAACTGATCATAACGTGAGGGGCACGCAGATTGGTTAACAACCAGAATTAACGGTGTTAATAAATTTAGGTCTAACTGCAAGTGAAATGAAACCACAAGGAGGAAAATCGCAAATTTGATAGGGACGAAAATTGCAAACTTGAAACTATTGGGTTAAAACCACAGATTTGGACAAACCATAGAGACGAAAACCACAGTTCACTGAAATAAGTATTATAATGAAAAAAAGAGTGAAAAGACATGTCTACCCCTGACTTAATGATAAAATTTAACAGGGTTAGTGATTTGGATGTAACTGGTAAAAATTGGAAAACTTTGATGATCCATATGCAATAGATAAACATTTTGGAATAAATTCGCATTATTTGTCAAACCACAAGTACGAAAATGACATTTTACTCTATATTTTTATTAGTAATAATAAAAAAAATAATATTAATAATAATATGAATATTTATAATAACTATTTTTTATACCATCGCACCGCAATGAGATCATTAAACTGAATAAAAATAATCGTAACAATGTTGAATCACGTATGTGCGTTGTGAAATGTAAACTCGACAAATTTAAAATAATAATATTTGTAATGTTGTAATAGATTATATGTTATGTTATAATATACAAAACAATAATGATAATTATATAATAATATAATAATTATAATTGAAAAGTAACAATAATCATAATACCATTATAATTAAAATATAATAAAATTTTGATAATTATAATAGTAATAGTAATAATATTGTTATTGTTTTTGAACTTTATATATTCCTTGAACTCTTAAAAGAATGAAAAAAAATACATCCATGCTCAAAGATGAAAAACTTAAAAATGGAAAGAGTCTTTATGGACTGATTCATTCCATTCATGTATGATTGTACCAAGCATGTTTTTTTTCATTTTTTTGTAATGACCTATTATATTTCACCATTGTAGGTCCCAAAATGACCTCGAACGGATTTTGCACTTGATACGTATTTCGAGAAGGGTGCGGTGAATTCAAACGACCAAACAAAATAATGTAAATATAATAAGTATATAGAACGATCTCGTTGCCGGTTAAAAGATTTATATTGATAATAAAGAACCAACATCACCCGAGGCGACGTCCCCCTGGGTGGGTGAAAACACCTTACATAACACACACATACATAATACATAAGACTTTAATATATAGTAAAAGCTAAACATTTTAGAAGCCTTTTCCCCATTGAAGCTAAACGTGCGTTCCCGAAGCTCTCATTTCGTGTCCGGTTTCCTCGTTGGCTTTAATTATTAACGTGACCAATAATATATAACGTGTTTCGTAATTTGATATCGCAAGTCACACTTTTTAGACTTACAGTCACCCCCTTGGCTTGTGATATCAAAACATCGTTGAACTGTGTCTCGCATCTTCACGAATCAACCAGATAAAGTCTTAGCCTCTTCAATCACAATCACCCCCTAAAGGTATGATCCACCGGGGACACCGGTCAAATGAACAAAGCTTGTTATTTCCTCTTTAAGTCCAAATTCATATCCAATTTGTTCAAAGTTCTTCAACTTCTCGAACACCTCGAAAATAACATGCTTTGAACACGGTTCAACATTGACGAAAACCCAAACGTATTTGACTTTGTTTAGTTGGTAAACCCCGAAATAATTATTTCTTGGCCCAAAAATTATCTTTGATGAATCATGGCCAAATAATTAATTCCAACAGCCTAAAGAGTTGTTCAAAGAAGCCCAAGTTTGATCCACTTCTTCATTCATTTAACAGCCAAAACTTGACAGCCCATTTTAAAAACCAATTAGGCCCATATTCAGCCCATATCTCCATATAGTTTTAGGGCACTGATGGTTGGTTAATTTGTATATTGTTTAGCTCGTGTATTTCTTAGTTTTAATCGTTTATTGTAGGAACTTCGATACTTCATACGTGTATTATTGTATTTCATGTCACATGCGTTAAAGTACTCAATTTAGACCTGATATGACATGGAATGAAGACCCGGGATGTCCAGCACGCAAAACAAGAAGACAAATAAAGTGTGCTGGTGACAACTCCCATCGCGATACGCGATGGGCTGGGCTGAAGACCCATCGCGTATCGCGATGGGTTTAAATTTAAAAGTTGAATTTCTGGTCCATCGCAATACGCGATGGACCAGTGAAGACCCCATCGCGTATTGCGAGGGGTTTAATCAAGTTTTCATCATAAACAACCCTGTCTCCATTTTTATCATTGAGGGCGATTTCCAGATCTTAAGGCAGCCAATTCCATCCTTCCAGATCGTGTCAAGACCATATATATGATCCATATCATCATTATTGAAGATCTAACAATGTCGCGGCTCGGCTAATCTCCTAGAATCTCACCTGGGAATGTATAGGTTGTAATCTTTCAGTTTTCTCATGTAACTAAGAACACTTTGTATAATTGTTGATGGTTGATATATGATTATTGAAGTTTGGTATGTCTGTGTGTTCAATCGGTTTAGGTTTACGTTGGTTTGAACAATTTGTTATCTGTTGCTAGATAATTGATCATATGATTGTTAGATTAGATTGAATATGATAAAACATATAATTGCCCTTAACTGAGTCACACTGGCAAGGACCGTTTGATAACCAGTGATGTGTGTAAAGCTATTGTTGATGTCTAAGGTTTTGTCTGATTGATCAGTCTGTAGTTAACCATTAATAGTTAATCTGTTAGGTTGCATGAGATTACTGTAGGTTGCTTACTTGAATTCCGGGTGTGATTTGCTTTGTTAATTGATTGAAACTCGTTTACTTGTTTGTTTGCTTAATTCTCTAAATTCAACTTAATTGCTTGTGTGATCAGCACTAAATCCGTTACTTCATAATACTGAAACCTTTTACATGATTACATTGACCACATACTCCTGGTGGATACGATACCTTACTTATACTATCTATATAGTTTAACTAGGTATTTGATTCACTTGAATGATGGTCATCAAAATGGCAACCCTTCTTCTTCTTCTTCTCCCTCATTCTTCTTCTTCTCCGTCTCTTGCTCTTTTTCTTCGACGAATCTCCGTCATCATCATCCTTCATCACTCCGTCCACTCACCACCACTTCACCAATCTGCCACCAGCACTGTCACCACCACCACAGCCTACCACCGTCCCGCATTCATCACCTACCCCACTGTCATAACCACCACTGTCACTCCACCCCCACCCCTTTCACTGTCGTCCACTCCGCAGTAACCACCACCATCCACAGTCAGTCACCATCACCGTCACTATTCTTTGGTTATCATAGTGTTTGTTCCGACATCGAGGTAAATTGTTATTATTATTATTTTATTGAGCATTTGAGGGATATCGGGTTGTGGGTTCGGGTGGTTATCGAGGTGGTTGTTTATGACTTGAGTGTTGATTATGTTAACATGTGCGGGTGGGTCGTATACGTGCCGGATTGTCGGGAGGGTGGTTCGGTTTTTATTGAAATTTAGAAAATAGAACATTTGGGTTGCCGGGTTAATTGGGGTTATTTGTGTGTTTGATTGTCGGGTCGTTGTAAACATAACAATGTAACAAGTCGGGTTGTTAAGTTCGAAACTTATAATCATTATTTTATTATTAAAATAATGATAGTGAATGTTCGATTTTTAACGGTTGTTTTGAACTTAAGTTATTAATATATTATTTCAAAACCTGAGTTGTCACATAATTCTTTGTTGCCGACAGTTTATTGGTTTGTTTGTTTGCACTTTAATCGAGTCAGTCTGTCAGTTCGTTTTGTTTGTTCGAGTCGGTTTGTTAGTAGCGTCTGTTTGTTAGATGTCGAGTCATGTCGTTTATGAGCTCCTAAGTAGAGTCTTTGGGACATGTTGCTAGTTTGAAATTAAATGCTTTGAATTGCAAATTGATTACCAGCCCGTACTCAATCTCCATTCTGTCGGGAGAATCTGGTTTTGAGAAATATGCAAAGGGTGTCCCCGAATTTTCCGTCTTTATTTATTTTTTATTTTTAGTTTATAATTTTAATATTAATGTAATATTATTTTATTAAATGTGGGACAACCGCGATCGAAATGCTATACGGTTGTCACCACAGTCCGAGTTCACATATCTAACTTGATTGTTTAATTTTGCATATATGTCTGATCGCGTCGTTGGGTGCAAGAGAAAGAGGGGTGAGCCCCGCCCCATTCAGCAGCACATTCCTCGCACCATACAGTACAATGGGCAAGAGGTTCCAGTTATTCCTGACATTGAGACAGTGGAGATTATGGGAGACGGACGCCGCACGCAGCACCAGGTACTCCGATTTAGCATCACGTCCGAGGAGTACATCAGGTACACGCGTATTAGAGGTATGTAGCTCCTTGGCTTGAGGACGTTTGATTGGGTTTTGTTGGGTACATTGGGGGCGGAGACCAGGCTTCGGGAGATGATATCGGATCAGTGGTTGCGATTGCTTGAGTGTCGCGCGACTTCGTACGTCGAGCTCACACGCGAGTTTTACCCGACGTTCCGATATACGGCCCCCTATTTCGACGAGCCACATGCCGTGTCATTCTCACTCGGACGACACGTTTATGAGATGTCGGTCCCAGACTTTGCTATGTCTACTAGCTTGTATATGTGGGAGTATATTCAAACTCCCGCATTTATAGAGAGCTTTCGTGGTTATACGATGCACTCACAGCGGGACCGACAGTTTTGGCTCACTGAGGCTCAGTTAGCTCAGTTTTGGGGACAGAGCGCGGACCGGGCCCACTCGAGTTCTGTTGTGGCATCTTACATACGGGACCCCGTCCATCGCTATTTACATCGCATCGTTGATTACACTATCGTTGGCCGCCATTCGGGCCGCGACAAGTGTAGCACCTTCGATCTGTTGTGCCTCATGTCTATCATCACTGGCAGGGAGGCCAACATCGGGATGCTGCTCCTCACATGGTTCGGCAGAGGCCGGAGTTTATAGAGGGCGACGACCCAGTTATCTTTGGGGCAGTATATTACGCAGATTGCACAGAGTCTGGGGGTTTTTGACCGATATTCAGTTGCATACTTCACCCCCGGACCGGCCACATTGACGTTTGATTTGGTGGATGCTCGGAGATCCGGGATTTGTGAGATGCACGATCCACCCGCGTTCATCTCGATCCGAGAGGGACCACAGGTACCGCTACAAGAGGGTACCGCAGCTGACGTGGCCATGCAGAGCGGGATTCCTATATATCGTCAGCACGTTCTGATCCCGCGCGTTGAGCGCCCTCAGCAGCAGCATCCATTGAGACAGGCATCATCATCATCCTCACAGTCGCCACCGCAGCAGCCAGTCACGCTAGACATGATCTATCAGCAGCAGTTGGCGATGCAGCAGGAGCAGATGGCACATCGGGCCCACCTGGCCCGTCATGACGATTATTTTCGATTATTATTTTTTGCCTTGCAGGTACCACTCCCACCTTCATTGACTATTACAGTGGAGCAGCCGGTGGACCCACAGGATGATGCTGATGACGAGCCACCACCACAGTAGATTTTTGGTTACCTTTTCACTTTATTTTGTTTTTATTCTCATGGTCTGTATTATATTAATATTATATTATTGGGAATACTGTATGGGTAACCGGTTGGGTGTATATGTTTATATATCTTTTGATTGCTGCTGTGTTTGAGTTATTTGTATATTAGGTTGTAACCGAACTTTGTGGATGTTTTCTCTATAAACCCTCACGAGACCCCACTCGTCCTCCTGGGCTACCGGGAGGTTTAAAGGGCTTGTTGCATACGCTAAATGCAATCGTGATTCCTACGAAAGTGAGTTAGGTCTTTTAACATTTTTAACTTGTTAAACAAAGTTCATTATGAAACGACTTAATTCGACTCGGTAATTATTTTAATAAAATCAACAGAAAATCATTTTTGTAACTCTTAAAAGAACTATGTCTTACACTTATGAGAGGCTTGCTTCTACACGTCTCGAGATTTTGCAGGTTCGGTTTTCAGTTTGGTACATGGTCGAGACGAGAGTATACGAGTGTTTATGAGAGTTCGTGAGCCGATTAGTCCTTTTCCAGTCTCATTGGTATCAGGTGATTTCAGTTTCATAATTTATTTTATTAGTTTAAATGTTAAAAGTGTAATTGTATAATTGCTAGTAGAACCATCACATTTGATCCCCGAGTTTTAAAATTGCTTAACAGTAAAAAAGTCAATTTCAGCCCCGTCCCTCAAATGTTCGTTAATTGTTTAACTATTTTAACATTGAGGACAATGTAAACCTCAAGTGTGGGGATGGGGGAAATTTGAAATTTTTAACCCGATAGTACCTCGAAGAGTGTTCAGAAACCAAATTTGTTAACTGTTAATTATTTCCATTAATGCCAAGTATAGGTTTCTGGTCATGGTTGGTTTTTCAGCTTCTCGATAGTCTTACTCACGAATAGTTTTATAACGAGAAGTTTAAAATGGGGTCGTATAGGCGGGGATAACGAGTCATGGGGACAGGTACACATGTTTATGTCGGCAACCTTATTCCTCCGGTACGTGTGTGAGTTGACCACATATATATAATACAAATATAACATATAGTACAAAAATGTCATTTGAGTGCTTTCATCGATGTTCATGGACTACGGGATCGTAGTTGGTAAAATGCAAAAGTGATAGAGGCAATTAGGTTAAGCCTCGTCTGGATGAGCAAGAGTGTGGGTATTGGGGGTTGGGCCTCATACATTATACATATGAGTGTGGGTAATGAAAGGGGTGGGGGGTTGGTTCCCTTAGAAAACATTTCTTGGACCTATTTTTCATTCGATTAAGCCGATATTATGTTACGAGACGATCCGGCTTAATAGGTTTCTTTGTATTTGTAATTGTTTTTGTTTTTGTATTTGTATTTGTTCCAGTATTAATCATCATGTTTACTATGCTTAAAAAAATAGCAAAAAGTCAAAAAGATGTCTGTTTATATTCAGTTGCGCAAGTAGTAGTTCGTTTATGTATGTGAAAAAAAATGAAATCAATATGTATGTGAGTTTTGTTTATTTAGATGTTCTGTAATACGCCGGGTCGGATCGTTTGAGCTACTTGAAAATTTCCCTTCCATACCCTTACACCATGCCCCGTTACAACCCTTTTTAAGTCCTCTTGATTTCCATTTGTGTCAAAGCAGTTTTTTGGATAGACAGCTGTTCATGAGTGATACTGAGAGTAGAGTGATACTAGCACATCTTTTGCTAGTCCAGATATTAAACCGAGAGGATAGATGTTATATTATGAGGGGTATGAGCATGTGTGCCTTAACCGGAAACAAAGTACACTCGTCTGGGCGGCTCTATTGTTTTTATTTTATCACTTGACCTTTTTTGTGGGATGTCAATCTAGAAAGTGTCAGTCTGGGAAACTGGGTATGACCTTAAACCTTACTAGTATTAATGGCGATAATTTACATACCTATGATGGAGGTTGATGTTTGCTTTAGAGTTTGCTTGAGGGCAAGCAAAAGATAAGTGTGGGGATGTGATGGTTGGTTAATTTGTATATATTGTTTAGCTCGTTTATTTCTTAGTTTTATTCGTTTATTGTAGGAACTTCGATACTTCATACGTGTATTATTGTATTTTAGGTCACAGGCGTTAAAGTACTCAATTTGGACCTGATATGACACGGAATGAAGACCCGGGATGTCCAGCACGTAAAACGAGAAGACAAATAAAGTTTGCTGGTGACAAGTCCCATCGCGATACGCTATGGGCTGGGCTAAAGACCCATCGCGTATCGCGATGGTTTAAATTTAAAAGTTGACTTTCTAGTCCATCGCGATACGCGATGGACCAGTGAAGACCCCATCACGTATCGCGATGGGGTGTGCAGACGGGCTGTTAGGGATTTTAAAAGTTTTCATCATAAACAACCCTATCTTCGCTTTTATCATTAAGGGCGATTTCCAGAGCTTGAGGCAGCCAATTCCATCCTTCCAGATCATGTCAAGACCATATATATGATCCATATCATCATTATTGAAGATCTAACGATGTCGCGGCTTGGCTAATTTCCTAGAATCTCACCCGGGAATGTATAGGTTGTAATCTTTTCAGTTTTCTCATGTAACTAAGAACACTTTGTATAATTGTTGATGGTTGATATATGATTATTGATGTTTGGTATGTCTGTGTGTTCAATCGGTTTAGGTTTACATTGGTCTGAACGATTTGTTACCAGTTGCTAGATAATTAATCATATGATTGTTTGATTAGATTGAATATGATAAAACATATAATTGCCCTTAACTGAGTCACACTGGCAAGGACCTTTTAATAACCAATGCCGTGTGTAAAGCGATTGTTGATGTCTAAGGTTTTGTCTGATTGATCAGTCTGTAGTTAACCACTAATAATTAATCTATTAGGTTGCATGAGATTACTGTAGGTTGCTTACTTGAATTTCCGGGTGTGATTTGTTTTGTTAATTGATTGAAACTCGTTTACTTGTTTGTTTGCCTAATTCTTTAAATTCAACTTAATTGCTTGTGTGATCAGCACTAAATCCGTTACTTCATAATACTGAAACCGTTTACACGATTACATTGACCACATACTCCTGGTGCATACGATACGTTACTTATCCTATCTATATAGTTTAACTAGGTTTTTGATTGACTTGAATGACGGTCATCAAGCACAAAAATATATAACATGGTGACCATATGATCAGCCGCCACCAGCCATTATGTAGCCATTCCGGCCGCCGAAAAAAGCTTGCCCAAAAAACCAGTTCCGGTGACCAGCTGCCGGAAAAGAAGATCGGGCCACCATCCGCCGCCTTTTTCAACATCACTTCGGTCACTTTCTTCTGTTTCTTCCATCTCAAAATCCGACATCGCCACCACCATATCAGCAAATTTCCGGCGACCTCCGCTGGAAAAGCGGTTCTCGGCCCCTATAGCACAACAATCGCCGTCTTTCTTTTTTAATAACTTGAAACCTGGACAGCCACCATTCACCACCACCGCCAGTAGTTACCGGCAAACTCGTGTGTTTATCTTCATCCAACAGTTGCGACGACCCGAAATAACCGACACTCGTGTATCGGAGTTTGATATTTTACATATTCAACTTCGAACTCGTCGTCGGGAAGAACCGTAAGGTCGCCAATTTTTCGGCGAATGGCGGAACGGTTCCCGAACATTCAAATCTGCACGTAAAATGCTTCAAACACGCTTATTTCCCACTTTGTTTCTAGATCTAGAGACTTTTTTTCAAACTTCAAAGGGTTTTAACGTCTCGGTTCGGGTAATAGCGGAAATAGTACCCCCAATATCAAGAGCAAAGTTGAATTATAAGATTCGACCCGCTTTGATACCAATTGTAAGTCCTAAATCGACCTCGAACGGATTTTGCACTTGATACGTATTTCGAGACGGGTGCGATGAATTCAAACGACCCAACAAAATAATGTAAATACAATAAGTATAGTGAACGATCTCGTTGTCGGTTAAAAAGTTTATATTGATAATAAAGAACCGACCTCACCCAAGGTGAGCTCCCCTTGGGTGGGTGAAAACACCTTACATAACACACACATACATAATACATAAGACTTCAATATATAGTAAAAGCTAAATATTCTAGAAGCCTTATCCCCATTGAAGCTAAACGCGTGTTCCCAAAGCTCTCGTTGCGTGTCTGGTTTTCTCGTTGGCTTTAATTATTAATATGACCAATAATATATAACGGGTTTCGTAATTTGATATCGCAAGTCACACTTTTTGGACTTACAACCTTTCATTCATCCATGCCAAACACTACATAGGTTTTACATATTGTAGAAAAAAACATAAAACGAGCTTCTATTAATAACAGTAGAACACTACGACCGGCTCCCTAGTCAGGCCCGTCTCCGAGAATTTAAATACCTCGGACGAGGAAAAATAAACAGGCCCGTAAGCCTTAACGAATATTTTTTATTCGCTAATGTACATGGATAAAACTTTTATCGACTGATTTATTACAACCAGATATAATTCTGAGCATGTAATTATCTCATAAAACATTGCAAATAACATTATTTTTGACACAAAAAAACATATACATGTAATATGTATAAAAAAGTTTGTGCCCCCCGAAACTTATGTACCCCGGCCGATGATGCGGCTCGCACACCCTCCGAGCCACCTCCTCTGTCCCTAGTAGTCTTCAACTAAAGAAAAAGAAAAGATCCCTACCAAAATTATGCCGAAAGGCCTCCACCAAATTCAAGATAGCTTTATTTTCAATATATGGGCCATCACTCATAATTATTGGACTTGCTAATTTTATATATATATATATATATATATATATATATATATATATATAGGGTTGGTATCATTTAAGAACTCTAAAAAGATTAAGAACTTTTAGGAACTCTTAACAACCAAACAATTTTTTAATTTTTTTTATATATTAACATTATTTAAGAGTAGTTTTATCATATTTTATATAAAATATTTTGATTACATATATTAATCATAAGTTTATATATATGTAAAATTTATGTACTAAAAAATTTACATAGGTGTAAAACAAAACATAGATATGTATAAAAACTAATTTTCAAAACTGTAATCGTAGATATAGATATACATAATGATAAAACTATTCTCAAAGAACATTAACATACAAAAAAAATTATTAAAAATGTTAGTTTTCAATGGTTCCTTCAAGTTCTTAAATAATTTAAAAGTTCTGTAATGATGCTCATCCTATATATATATATATATATATATATATATATATATATATATTAAATTACAACTTCTTTGACACAAATCGTGCATTTGATGTTGTACGTTTGGCTGTGAACTGTGTACATCATGCTTCAAAGGCTGTATGTTATGATGTGAATTGTGTACGATTTTATCCACTACTCTACGTGTTACTGTATTTTTACACACGTCCTCTTTATCAAAACAATTGTCTTTCTTTATCAATCAAAAGATAATATTTTCTTCTCTCTCCAGTTTAGCACATGGATCTTCTTTATCAAATCTACCTTCTCTCTTTTATGTTTGAGACCCGATTATGTCTATTACGTTACCTAACTGATCTTCGAGCTCCTCTACTATGTCTTTAACCTCGCCTATTGTTGCCGGGTTTCATTTTGAAAACCCACCCTAGGCGGCGGTAGTGTCGTTGTGGTTGTGAAATGGTGAGGGAGTCTCTGTCAATAATGTGGTTTATCACGGTTGTTGCCGGGTTCCTTTTTAGAACCCTAGGTGGCGGCGTTGTCTGCCATGGATGGTGGCGCTTGATGGTTTGATTTTGTGTGAATATGTCTGCTATCGTTTCCGGACTGTGATGGTTCTACTTCTACACCTGAGTTCAATTAACCTTTCTTTTTCAGAGTGAAACATAGGCCAATGCAGGTGTTTCTAACTATCTATGGTGGCGGTGGACTTGCAACGTGAAATGCCTTACCTCGCCGTCCGATGGTCTGACGACTTCTTCATAGCTTATTAGGCAAACAAGCATTGTTTAGAGGCGATGATAATGATGATGAGTTTGTCAATGTGTGAGTCAATCTAACAAAGCTCGAGACTTACCGTATCTTGGTGAATTAATATCCGGAGGTTTCGTGGTAGAAATTACCAAATTGGTGTTTTTACTAGCTGTAGCAGCTGTGATGTTTACAGCCTTGGCGGTTTTCTTCGTCTTGGTTTTGATTATTATTAACAGATCTGAGCCTCTTTGAATTTTATTCTTATTTTTTTGTTTGATTTTGAATTTTATTATTAATCAACTAACTTGATTGTTTTTTTGTAAATCATTGTGTGGTATGTTTAGTAAATAATCATCATCTCCTCTCTTCTAGATTATTATCGATTTTTCCTGCCAAATTTACCGTCTTCTGGTATAATATGAATCGATTTGAATTAAGTTTGTATTTGGGTCTGTGAGCAGGGGTTTTTGGTCTAACATAGGTCTATTATGAATTGGAAATTTGGGTTGTTTGTTGAGTTTAATTATAATTTCATGGATCATTTTGATTCAAGCATTCTAAAGATATCAGTTGTGGCTAGAATTGTGGTGCTTTGTGTGGTTTCCTACTAACTATGCAACCAAACACTTAAAACTGTTTTCTAGGTAAGATTTGTACTTAAATATATTATTAGCTCATTACAAGGTATAATTCATGCTTCATATATACACAACAAATGAACTTGGCATTCTTATTACCAGCTCAGTTATGCATGCAGGTATGACACGAACTATAATTTATATACGCATGTTATGGAATTGTTAAAACCAAAGAGTCAAAATTTAGTGGAGTGGAAAGGGTGAATAGGGAAAAAAAAAGAAAATCAAATTTAAACTTGAGTATGCGTATGCCAGGTTATAAAATGGTTTTGGCCTCAAAAAGGAAGATGGCAAAAGGTAATTCACAATGTTAGAAAATGGCATTTTTAAGAGATGGCATTCTCTTTGTGAGAAAATGACGTGACGAAGAAAGAAATCCAAGGCTTATTTAGTTTAAAGTAGGTAACTCATTGCATATTTTGTAATTATAAAAACCATTAGATGTATATTATCATTGCTTCTCTCCATAAGGAACAGCCTTTTTGGATAAAGTAACTTGACAAGCAATAAACTATTTAAAGTTAGATTGTTAACATTTGTTGTTGACATTTTCAAATGTATATAGTTTTTTTTCTTTGTCACATACCCGTGCAACGCGCGGGTACTTACTAGTAGTTTCTCTTTTATATTGTATAAAACAAAAGAAAAAGGTTTGTTTTCGATCATTCGAAAAATTAAAATGAAATTTAAGACCTTGGATGGCTTTTTCTTCCCCTTACTTCCTCATTTCATTGCTGATGGCTATCAATTATAGTAAGATCTTTATCAGTAAGGTTAATTAAGATCTTACAGTATTATTAACTAGCTTAGAAACTAATGTATTACACCGTTTGAATAAATGTAATATTAAGTAGATAAAATGTAATTAAATTAGTCATTCTTCTTTTAAACCTAATTTATTCATAATATTGCAAATTCTAAGCGAGGTCATCGAATTGTAACACGTGGTGGTGATTAATAAATACTTAGAGAATATATTTTTTGGTTACGTTAAACTATTAGTTGCCTTTAATCATTCGACTCATTTCTTGACTTGACCCAACTTCCTCATCGAAAAGTCATCTATTCGCTTACCCGTTAATTTTGTTATTATGTAAATTGCGTGAAAAACATCCATACAAGAGTAAAAAAACATCAAAGTGCATAACAAATAAACAAACCAAGTTACCACACTAATACGATTCCATCCTACGAGGAACTGGCGTCTTGATAACCTGTAATATCTGGACAACTTCTGCCATTGATGGCCTGCTTGAAGGTATCTGAGAAGTACACACCAAAGCCAATTTAAGAACAGGTAACACTTCTTCTTCCGGATACTCTCCCATACTCTCATCAACACACTCCAATACATTACCCTCTTCCAACATAATCCTCACTTGCTCATTAAGAATCAACACATTATCCTCCCCGTACTCAATCGGTCGCCTCCCGGTCACAATCTCCAAAATCAAAACACCAAAACCATAAACATCACACTTCTCGTTCACCCGCAAGCTCTGGCACGTCATCTCTGGAGCCACATAACCTAGCACGCTTTGAAACCGGTTGCTCATGACATGCTTGTCTAGTCTTGACAACATCCGTGTCAACCCAAAATCTGAAATTTTGGGGCTTAAATTGTGGTCCAGAAGAATGTTATTTGGTTTGATGTTGTAGTGAATAATTGGTGGACAAAACGAATGGTGTAAATGAGAGAGTCCTTTTGCGGTTCCTAGAAGAATTTTGAACCGATTAGGCCATGAAAGAGGTGGACTTGAAGGTGATCTTTCATGGAGTTTGGCCTGTAAGCTACCATTTGGTACATAATCAGTCACTAAAAGCTGCAATTTTGGAGTCCAGAAGTACCCTTTAATAGACACAAGATTCTGGTGTCTTAACTTTCCTAAAACACGAACCTCCCTGTCGAAATCTTCAGGATACTGAATCATATTCGACACTACAAGATTCTTGATCGCTACAACATCACCATTTCTGTCTCCAATTGAAGCTTTATAGACAGTCCCAAACACCCCACTACCGATTTCATTCTCCTTTTTCAAAAAAGATTCAAGATTTTCCATGCAAATATTATTTGGGGGGTTCATTTTTGGATCAAACCAAACAAGTTTCCCCATTGATAAACTCGCGCCTGATCTTGAAGAACTTGAACAACTCTCGAGCACGTTATCAACAAAAGCGAGTCGTCTCCGAGCTGAGATGTTTAGCAAGCTTACTACCAAAACTCCAATGGAGATCATCAAAGCTGCTAGAATAGCAACAATGGCGGAGACACTTAGAAAGCGATGATGTTTGAAACCATTTGAAGCTTCATCACTATCTTCATCTCCTCCATGTCTTCCATGTTGGTTTCCATATGCAAAAGGATTAAGAACTAGAGGCTTTGGTACATTCAACTTACATGGTCCTTTAAGCATTGGTGAGCAAATACCCAAATTGCCCTCCAAGGAACTTGGTTCTAAGCTTTGGAATATGCCACCAGAAGGGAGTCTTCCTTGTAGCCTGTTGTAAGACACGTTTACGGCAAGAAGATTTTCGAGTTCGCCAAGTTCAGGTGGGATCTCTCCGGAGAGTTGGTTGTATTCTAGCTTTAAGATCTTAAGCTTTTTCAGTTGTGACATTGATCTTGGAATGGTGCCATTTAAATTGTTGTGAGACATGCTCCTGGATACATATATACAGCACATTTGGAATTACAAATGAAGAATATTAAACCATAACCGAATTGAACCAAAACTATTCAAAACCAAACCATATTAAAAGTTGGTTTTTGCTTTCACAAAATATGAATTAACTACCACCCAAATAAAACAAGTTACAAATAATAGAGATTTTAAGATACGTAATTTAAGTTCAATTAAATTACAATTTTAACTTTATTAGAAAGACTGAAATGCTTATTATTGAGAAATCTCCCTAGGTTGATATTTTAAACGTGTTACAGTCAATTAAAACAGACTTACTTTTGTTTATATCCCGTGAAAAAAAGTGTGTAAGTCATTTAATTAGTGGTGTTAAGAAAACTTACAACAAGTAGAGGGAAGAACAATTTCCAATCTCATCAGGTATTGATCCAGTGAAAGAATTCCCATCAAGCTGAAGGATTCCAAGGCTACCCGAATCACAAAGATCGTTCGGTATGAACCCATGAAAAGCGCCATTTCTTAAATCCAGCACCGTTAGATTCTGAAAGTACCCTAACTCTGGGGGCATTCTTGTCTGAAAATCATTCCATGACAAGTTCAAGTACCTTAACTTAGAATTCAGCCCAATTTCAGCAGGGATATCACCCGTGAGACGGTTGTTGGAAAGATCTAGTGACTCGAGATACTCGAAAAGCTTACTTGAGCCCAGAGGGATTGAACCCGTGAGTTCGTTCTTAGAAAGATCAATTTGCTCAAATCCAAGCTCGAATATAGTATCCGGAATGCTACCATTGAACTTATTCCCTCTTAATGAAATCAACGATAGTTTAGTAGAGAAATCTAATGACATTGGAATATTGCCACTCAAATTATTATCAGAAAGACTTAGGTATTTCAATGATGTTAATCCACCTATAGATTCCGGTAACATTCCAGTCAAACCGTTACCCCGAAAAGTCCAAATATTCCAAGCTAATCAAGCTTCCTATCCACTGAGGGAACTCACCAGTCAACTTATTATTGGCTAGATTCAGATAACTTAGAGACAAAAGGGCATAGAAAGATTCAGGAATTGTGTCTATGAACATATTATTGCTTAAATCTAGGGTTTTTAGATGTGGACATAAACCTAAATCAGAAGGTAAATTTCCAGAAAAGTGATTTCCATTTAAAGCTAGTTCTTTTAGATCATGTAAAGCGAATACACCATTGGGTACAGCTCCCGAAAGCGAATTGTGGGAAAGATCCAGTGTTCGGATCCGGAGCAGTTTCCAGATACCGGATTCAAACACTGGATTACCTGAAAAACGATTTTTGGAAAGATCAAGATGATTTAAGGTTGTGCAATTTGAAAGTGAGGTAGGGATTGGTCCTTCAAGATTATTTCTAGAAAAAGAAAGGGATCTAAGAGAGAAACATTTCTTGAAAAACTCTTCAGGAACCGGTCCGGATAACATGTTTTGTGATAAATCAAGAAACTTCATAGTTCCTGAGTTTATTAAAGATCCCGGGATCCTACCCGAAAAACTGTTTCGGCTAAGATTAAGGTGTTCAAGATTGGTAAGCAGTGATAGCTCAGGGTTGATGTCTCCAGTGAAGTTATTACTAGCAAGTGAAAGTACCTTCAAATTCTGCAACTTCTCGAGCCCTCTGCCGATTTTTCCGGAAAGATTTAACCCATCGAGTGAGATTCCGGTGACCCTTCGGGTAACCGGATTGCATGTTATGTACTTCCAAGAACATGGTGTTTCATCATCTTGACACCATGAGGATAAATATGAAGATGGGTCAGCAACAGATGATTTGAACACTATCAGGCCTAAAATCTCATCGTTTAGATCGAGCGATTCATCGGCATTGATGGTGAATGAAGCAGCTAACAAGAATGCAAAGATGAAAAGACCAAGAACACCCATCTCTCTCTAGACACTATTTACTGGAATGGGAAACATAAGGTTTTCCAATTACCGAATGAATGTGATTATGAAAGAATGTTTTGGCTCATGTGAAGTCAAGAAACACGGAAAAAGATGCAATAATAATTTGGATATTGTGGTCGCAGAAAATCCAGTCTGTGTTTCACGGGTTCCTTGGATGCCTGTTACTTCTTGTCGTTAACCCTGATGACTAATACAGTGGCATTACTACGATGGTGTTTTAAATTCCAAGGCCCACCACTCCATTATTATACGAAGGAATCAAGAAGATAGCAATTTTTGGTATATTTGCACTTGCTTGAAATATAAGATATTATTTTGTCGCTATTTCAGCGAGAGAATGTGAATAAATTTAGTATATTTTCTTGTTTCGTGTATTACCTATAAAAGTTATAAAAGTTAACGTACAATTGAAATTATGTTGTTAATTATGAGAATCAAATAGAATCTATCTATCTATTCTAATAAAGTAAAATAATTGTGAACGTGTCAGTTTATGGTTAAAACTCACAACTTTTTTCCCTCCAAATCTTAATTGACCATAATATATGTTTATATTCACTTTCTTTTTACATTTTATTTATATTATATTTATAATTTTTTATAAAAACAAATTTTAACATATTATTTTACTACATATTCCAAAATACTTGGTAAAATCCAAAAATTAATAGCAAACCATGTTTGTTAAATATTGAAAAGAATGTGTAATTTAAATGTTATCATTAACATATTTATTTAGAGTAAAATGTCATTTTAGTCCTTGTGGTTTGGCAAATAATGCAAATTTAGTGCAAAAACTTTATTTTTTGCATATGGACCCTCCACGTTTCCCAATTCTTGCCAATTACATCCAAATCACTAACACCGTTAAATTTTATCGTTAAGTCAGGGGTAGACATGTCTTTTCACTATTTCTTTATTATAATACTTATTTTAGTGAATTGCGGTTTTTGTCCTTGTGGTTTGTCCAAATATGCGGTTTTAGTCCAATAGTTTTAAGTTTGCAATTTTCTTCCCTATGGTTTCATTTCACTTGCAATTAAACTCGAATTCCCTAATCTCGTTAAGTTTGGTTGTTAAAACCCATCAGTGTGCCCTTCACGTGAGGGGCAATTTTGTTCCTTCTTTTTTCCCTTTTTTCTCAAATACACCCCAGCCCCTCACGTGAGGGGGTTGCGAGTTAGGGCTGAGGTTTATTTTGAGAGAAAAAAGGCTAAATTGATCGTCACATGAGGGGCACGCATATGGGTTAACGACAAGACTTAACAAGGTTAATAAATTCGGGTTTAATTGCAAGTGAAATGAAACCATAAGGAAGAATATTGCAAATTTGAAACTACTGAACTAAAACTGCAGATTTTGACAAACCAGAAGGGCGAAAACCGAAGTTTACTAAAATAAGTATTATAATAAAGAAAGAGTGAAAAGACACGTCTACCCCTTACTTAACGATAAAATTTAACGAGGTTAGTGATTTGGATGTAATTGGCAAGAACTGGGAAACGTGGAGGGTCCATATGTAAAAAATAAACTTTTTGGACTAAATTCGCATTATTTGCCAAACCACAAGGACTAAAATGGTACTTTACTCACATATTTACTATGTATATTGTTGAAGATTATAAAGAAAAACAAAACTCGAACATGCATTCATTTTACAAAGTATTTTTTTAATTATTAAATCATAAATCTATGCTTAAAAATTAACCCATTTTTTAAAATCAATCCATTTATCTATTATTTTTATTATTATTACAAATTGTCATAAAAGTTTATAAATTATAAATATATGCTTTAAATCTATCAATTTATTTTTCGTTTAATTTAGTAAACTATATATATTTTTGATTAATTTAGTAAATATATACCAATCACTTTCATATACAACAAAGTTTTTCATATATAATTTCTTGATTTTTTTTATTAAGGATTGTTTCGGGTTTCGTGGAACTTAAATTTGGTTTTCATATTAAAAAATTGATAAATAGATTTTTTGGTACAAACTTTCAAAATTTGTTATGGGTCAAAAATAAGAAATCTGAGTATTTTTAAAAGTTTGAAAATGCAAATAGATTTATCGTCAAATTTGTTACGGGTTCAAAGTGTTGACTTGAAAATGTCAAATGGATGAAAGTTAGAATTTTATAGATGATTTGGGTTTCAAATTTATTTTCAATGATATTTTTAGAAAAACTCAAAAGGTTCAAGATTTTGTAAATTGATTATTTTTTTTCTCAACTATTAAAATTTGAGAATAGATAGTGAACACTTATGACATGCCACCACCATGCCTATCAATGTTTCTAACTTGTATCAAATTTGAAACATTTGTGTCAGAATTAACTTTTCCTTCAATGATGATCAGAACGTTGTATGAGAAGCATGTCATGCAAAACCATGCTCAAATAAGCAAAACAAAATTGAATGAATTAACATGTTATTTTTTATGTTGTCAAACTTATCAAAATATTTTTCATGGTTTAGCACAGAAGAACATAGTTCTTGAAAAATATTCGTCGTTATAATTTAATGTTATCATTTCCTTCTATGGGTTGTAAATCAATTAATATATCAATAAAGGTAACTTTCCTTCAGTATTTAGGCTGAGTGTTCAGAACTATTATTGTATGAGAAGTCTTCATCCTGAATTCTTTTAATTATACACAAATGATACTGACAATGAAAGTTTCAATAAAAGAAGCGTTATCGGCTACGTTTTTGCACATGCATTTTTTTATTAAGTTTATTAAAAAAATCATTTTGTAATATAAATAAAATCAATTTATATACACATAGTATAGATACAAGTATAGATGTAATATATTTTTTCTATACGTTATGTAATTATTATCTTTACTTGTAAATTTATAATTTGAATAACCCGTGTGTTACATGGCTCTAAAACTAGTAATTATATATATAAGTATAGTAATTATGTAATTACATTATAGAATAATTATGTAATTTTTCTACTTGTATATAATTACTCTATTTTATTTTCACAATTAGCACGTTAAGTTTATTTGTATTTTATTCAAACTATACCTTTATATATGAAAGTATAACATTAGGCATGTTTTTTTGTTTTTGTTTTTTTTTTTTTTGGGGGGGGGGGGGGGGGTTGAATCACGCTTGTGTGGACCTTATTGGAATGTCTTCCCTTATCGGGCTTAGGACACTATGTTTGTTGCTTGGTAGCCCGTGTTAAATGCAGAATCAGGAAAAATTACTAAAATCTATATGCTGAGAATCATAACATATTCATACATTTGGGTTACTTGCCCCCAAATCTGCTATGTTCTTAAAAGAGTTCAGCGGGTCATGCAAGATAACTTATTGACGTGAAGGACTATAACTTAGTTTTCAATAGGATCAGTTTTGTGATTCAAAAGAAAGAAATAACACAACTTGTTACCCGTTTGTCTGTCTCTCTACTTTAATATAATCCTTTTTTATATCAATATAATGATAATCATTGTAATATGATGCAACAAAGATACTGTAATACTAAATGTTCCCTCACCTACCAAAACTCAAAGATAATAGTCGTGTGCATATGGCTAAAATATGTTGGGAGATTCTTGGGGCGGTCCCCAAACTTTATACGAGAATCTCTACAAAAACCTAACAAATCGTCAAAGAATGATAACTACACACCTCAAAAATAAAGGTGAGCCCAGCGGCCAGTTGTCGGACGGGTCCCAAGATCCCAAGATATGGCAACCCTTAAGGGATATGAAATCCTAACAATACACGAATTGAAATCGCAATTGCATTTTGGATGAGAAATTGGGTCGGATTGAGTCACTATATGTAGGTTCGCGAGCGGGTCCTTTTCCTTTTATAACTTCTACAAAATATGTTTTTAGCGTAAATTGACTAGGCGTAATATGCTACAAATTTAAAATTTAAAAGGGAAAATCTTGCATTTATAGTCTAAATATAATCTCTTTTTATAGATATTTGTATTTTTAGGTTTAATTTATTTCACTTTATTTTTTGTAGTTGTAAAAATATATTTTTTCCAACATCGAGCTCTAATTTTACTAGCAAAAATATTACGTACCCATCGGCCATAAGAATACAGTTTTGTCCTTGTAACAAATGTTCCTGTCAATTCATCATTATAGAATTTGTTATATGAATTTTATTTGGAAATAAATTGGGTATGAAATCGGGCCATATTTGTGTTGCCAGCCACTTACGAGGATAAGGAAAGAGATGATGAGCGAAACTTGTTGGGAAGGATTTTCGTCCAATGACTTGTCACAGTCTTATAACCGAGCATGCTTCTGGCACTTGCTTCCCATGGCCATAACTGGACCCATGTGCTAGCGACACCACACACCCGGTGTCAAAACATCGCCCTATGGCCGATGGGCCATCACTTTTGGATTCTATCAAAATTACATGTGTGTACTAACATGCTACTATTTATAATATTACTTAAGTTTTGTATTTATTCTCATATGTTTTTAGATTGTGTTTTGAGATCTTTTTTTATAAAGGCATACTTTAGAGATTAAAAAATGACCAACTAGAGAGGGACTATTCAAAACTAAAAAAAAATTATATTATATATATCTAAAAGCACTACAAGAATTTGACGTTATGGTGACGTGCCGATGACTCTACCAACGACATAAGAGCATCCATAATGGGCTTCAAAACCCAAGGTTTGGATGATGTGGCAAAAAAGCAAACCAATTTGACATGAACTCTACCATTATGGAGCAAGTTTGTAATGAGTAAAGTTTGTGAATACAAACCTGCAAGGGACAAGTTTTGTGGCCCCCACTATAACATCACACTCACATACATATTTATATATATTCACATATATAATACTATATATTATCTTAATGAAGGTTTGTTTAAGTTTGTTGTTGGGGAAAAAAATAAGTTTTTTAAGAAAAATTTGGAATATGATGTGGTATTGATATGGTGGTTTGTGAATGTTTGTTCTTGTAGATGCTCTAACAAAGACTAGTTGTGGATATAGTTTCTCAAAACTTTGACACGTCAAACCGATGGCATTGACTTGACTTAGCTATATATGTTGGTGGGGTAATGGGAAAATTAGATACCTTAATGAAAATTTGTGTCGCGACGACTTGTAGTCGCCATAGAGTTTGACTAAACAAAAAATTGAGAAACATATACCCACGTCTTGCTGTTGCTATACCATAGACTAGGGTGGGATTGTGAGTAGGACGCACCATTTTGCATAGTATTCTAACAACATGTCTTCGGCATAAGAACACGTCATTATTTTACTTTTATATTATTCTCTAATAAATGATACAGTGGAACCAAACATTAGACCATGTGACGATGACAAGTAGTCGCCATAGAGTTTATCGTACCTTGAGTACAAGATATCTTCGGCATTCTTGATTTTGCCCTAAAAATGCGTCTCTTTCTCACTCGATACATAGTAACCGGCCCAACAAGCATTGTGTGAACCACCATCATGAACCACCACCTTCGGATTGGTGACCACGACAATCGTTCTTCTCGATGACGATCACCACCTTCATCTCTCTAGTCACTACCACAGTCGGTCACCACCACCTCCAAGCTTGTCACTACCATGGTCGTTTTTCTCTTCGGCAATCACCACCTCCAAATGGTAAGTTCTCTTTTAAGTTTTAACCTAAGTTTTTTAGTTTGATAAAAAAAATCTGAACCAAATGATAATTAGAATTACATGGTATGTATACATATTTGTGTATTTGAAGATTTAACAAAAATAAGTTAGACTAATGATTTTAATTATTGTTATTTAGTTAATAAAACTTGAAATTTTATATGTATATGATTTATATACATAAACATTTATCGCTTGAATTACATGAATTCCTTGGAATTTTTCTTAAAAGTGGTGCTCTTTATTCAACTTTAATCACAAGTGCTGGTTTTTCAAGTTTGTCACGAATGGTGTTAGCTCCACTCGCCATGCCAATTTGTGTTATTTTCAACAGCCAAGAAGAGAATAATTAAGAAATTAAAAACAATATAACATATATTATTGTTATCAACGTTAGCCGTGAATGTTATGTTGGTAGTGCATTATCACGATCAGCAGTGTACCTTAGAGACACTAGCTAGTTGAACGTCTTCAAGACCCGTCTTGAAAATTGGAGGTTGCACGGAAGACATTCACCATCAAAAACCACTTTGAGATCATCTAAGTGCAAGGGGTGTTAATGAAATAGTTTTATTGCATGACACTCGATTATAAGTTGGTTGTTTACTTAGGCTATGAAGTTGGTGAATCAAATGCATGATTCATTGTCGATGAGATAGATGTCTTTTGAGGCACTGTAACGAACCGTGTTCGTTAATCAAATGGTTCAAAGAAAATAGACGAAAACCAGAATAGAAATCATAGATTTTTGGAAGAGATTTTGATTTATCAAATCATAATATTTTCATTCATGATCTTCATACTAAACATAAACTCCTTAAATAGGATTACAAGAACAAGAAAATAGGACGAGTTATGTGGACCATCCGACGATCTAAGTAATTACGGGTCGACACGTAATTACCAAAGTCCTCGCATGGAAATCATAATCTGAAATATTGTGTGTCATAATATAGAACCGTAAGTAGTTGAGATAACGGTGCAAATGTAAAGATGATAAGGACATGGTGGATACGCCGCTGGTACATCCTATATATAAGTGCCCTTATCGGATTTTCATTTGGAGCGTTGCTTCAACTATTCATAGTTTTGTATTATAATTTAAGTCATATTTAAAATTTTCTTTTATTTGTCTTAAAATTTAAAAGGTGTTGTTATAGTATTCTTTAATTTCGGGACGAAATTCCTAAAAGTAGGGGAGACTGTAACAACTCGGACATTTCAAAATTTAAATATCCATATTTAAAACCCGACTTATTTTAGATGTTCGGGAAATTTATCGCGTTTATCGAATTAATTTATTATTATATTATTACTTATATTTATAACTTTCAAAGTATGGCATAAATCTCTCAAACTTAAACTTTAACCCCATATTGTTTCCACACTCAACCTTTAGGGACTAAAGTGAAAATTCATATCATAACTCATCAAAATCTGGTAACCCATATCCAAAACCCATGCCCATGACACGTTTAGTAAACCCGGATACCCAATCCTCTAACTTGGACCTAAATTCTCGTACTCAATATAGAAATAAAATCTCTATACGTATTAAACCTTCCTTTTTCGGCCTAAAAAACTCTTTATTATGCTAATTAGATCAAAAACGAATCTGCAAATTATATTATCTTGAGCCGACCCTAAACCCTAACTCGTTATTCACGTAATCGATCATATAAATTCAATTAACCTTGCAGTTAGTATCTCAACATCATCTCCGTCCTTAACCCTAAGCTTAATCGTGTTATAAACTTCTGTGGATCGTGTTCTTGATCTCGTCTAGGCCGGCTTCTGTTTCGTCAATTAAACCTTCATTTAAACGTTTTTGAGGTAATAGAACAGATGTTAACACTCGTCGTCATACCTATTTCATTAACCCCAAGGTTAATCGGCCAATCGATTAACGATTTGGCAGATTAGGAATTTAGGGTTCATGAGCTTTTGGGTTTAATTCTGTTGCTGGTTATTATTTTGTTTGTTTGATGTTTATAGCAAAAGATCTGATAGTTCAGTTGGTCATGCGTCTGTGTAATGGGTTCTGGGCTGGACAGCGCCGGTTCGAACCCCTCCAGACCCATTTTGGTTTGTTGTTTTCGAAAAGATTCATATTTATAACATATAATTTGGTTTATTTATCAAACAATATTGTATATGTTATAAATACAATAAATAATCAGTTATTTTATATAAAACCGACATATTAACGAATCACTTTTTCGAACATTGGAGAAAACCATATATATGTATACATTAATCATTAAAAGTTTTGATTTTAAAAGGTTTCGTTTATTTAAAATACATAATATACCCTCTTATTTTACGTAAGTATTTACATGTACCATTTATTACAACTTTAACTAAAAAATACGACTTATGAATAAAAGTCTTTTATAAATGATTCTATTTTATATAGATTATTATTTACAATTTCAATTGATAAGTACTCATTATTTATACATTTTAAATAAATTATTATAACTTTAATATTTTTTTATTAGTTAAAGAATTTATTTTACCTATAAAATTATCTTTTAGAATGAAAGTTTAAATAAATTATTTTGAACTCAATACCCGTTCATATCTTGAGTGTCTATTAGTTCATCTATTAATTCGTTGTGTCCTTCGATTATAATTGCTATGTAGGGATCTTTTCGTTGATCATCGCGACAAGCATAACTCATAGTATTCGTTTCTTTATCAACTTCCAACCCTTGCTTAACCACTAAGGTGAGTATTTCAGTCCCCTCTTTTACTTATTTTTAACCGTTTTGGGGACTTATGCGTTCGTAGATATTTTTATATTATATAGTACTCAACCGCAACTGTTTATCCTTGTGTGTTTATCAGTTTGCCTAACTTGCTATTTGCTTACTTGCTTATTTTTATGCTATTGCTTACTTCGGCAACCGATGTCCATTTTTATGGCACGGTTTAGTCCTTGCTTGGTAACCAATGTCCATTTATATAGATTGGTTGAGCCATTTCTTTATGGTTGATTTCTTTATGGTTTGCTTTCTTTATAATTGTTTGATTGTTATGTGCTATGGCTTATCTATATATCTCACAGGAACAGTTTGCACTTTTATTTATTACTATTATAGTGTCACAAGTCTGGTGTTATACTCACTCAACCTTGTGTTGACAAAACTATATTATTTTCAACGCATATGCAGGTTATCGTGTGACGTGATTTTCAATATTGTTTGAAGCAACTTAGGATGCATGTTAAAGAAGAAGATACAATAATTTAATTTTGAATGTTTGTTGTAATTGTTTATTTATGAGTTTGATGTACTTGTTTATTTAATTAAATTAAATAGATATTGTCACATTTAATATTGCATGATAGTACCTTGAGAGCTGTGACAATCAGTTCACGCCCCGGCATTTCCGCCGTAGGTTGGGGTGTGACAGTGAGGCGGTAGTAGCCGGTGTTGGCGTCGTGGGAGCGTAAGCGGAAACTGGTGGTGGCGGTGTATGGTGTGGCGGGCTTCGAACGCGGGTCGGGTCGATCGGAGCTCGGCGAAGACAGTTTCAAACCGGGACTCGAGTCGCGCAAAGGATTCTCACCATTGACGGAACTCGGGTATGAATAGTGTTTGAGCAGCCATAACTCCGAGGGATCACGGCAGCTCTGATGCCACTGTTACGAACCGTGTTCGTTAATCAAATGGTTCAAAGAAAATAGACCGAAACCAGAATAGAAATCATAGATTTTTGGAAGAGATTTTGATTTATCAAATCATAATATTTTCATTCATGATCTTCATACTAAACATAAACTCCTTAAATAGGATTACAAGAACAAGAAAATAGGAACTAACCATAAACGTGAGATAGTGGTTCAAACTAACCACCCACTACATGCAAAATTAATAAAAGTAAATAATTAAAACATAAACGTTTACTTAGTCATTTCGATAGATATCTTTTGAGGCATTTAGTCATTTCATTGTTACTTTATTGTTGACTTCGGCTATTTGCCCAAGTCCTATTGCCCAGATTGTGGACAATGAAAGTTTTATTAATGATGATGAAAAAAATGAAGATGTGTACCCTTCGGATGAGAAAGACGAAATAAACGATATTAAGGAGGGTGGCAATGATGCTTTTGTAGACACAGGTTATTGTGGTATTGATTCTAATTGAATGTATATTTATTATTTATTATTCCTAAAATTGTTACAGTTTTTATTTGTCTATTATATCTTTACTAAATGTTATTTGTTTTTGTTTAAGGAATGGCGACATATGTTGCAAGAGGACATGGAGAAGACGGTGGGAATCAACCTCCCTATCAGAATCAAAATTGGATCCCTACGGATTGCGTATCTCATATTATTCGATCCAGTTAAATATATGTCTTCATATTGAATATCTTGAACCCGATCCAAGAGAAGACGTTGTTCAAAGGGGAAGAAAACATCTACCTATACTATTAAATAAATTGAGTTTGTGTCCACATGTACCCTTTCTATGGGTCTAATACTAATTTTTTCATTTATATCAACCGCTTCTCTATTTTTCTTGATAATAGAATAATTCTAAAACAAAATAAACTATTAAATAACTTATTTAGTTAGACTAGAGGCTTATATTGTGGCGTAATTAATTCTATTCTCATTTTATAATTCCGATTTACTTATACTATTAAAGCATTAGGCTTTATGAAAAATGACAACTACCTATTGGTCTATCACTATAGTTTCTATACATAAGGTTTCTCAAATTTTCTTGGTAAATAAATAATTCAAAAGTAAATAATATTATTCAAAAAAAAACAATTCAATTCATATTATAATGTTAATGATTATGATTGTAACACGCCAATTCTTTTATATATATATATATATATATATAGATAAAGGATCCAATACAATAATCCCTTATCATACAATAGGTATGCGAGTTTCTACACCATTGATTTCAAAACACACGCGACCTGCTCTGATCCTCTGCTCCCATCAACTCTGATCCACTGCTCCATTGATTTCGTACACTTTCACCGTCACCGTCCAATGATTGCATCCACCATCGCGATCGTCGACAGTACCGTCATGAACACCATCTTCCTCGTCACGCCCTTTTCACAGGTCAGTTGTGACTAATTGAAATTGAAATTATTGAACTAGTTGATCAATTAAACTTTGAAATTGGTCCAATTAATCATCAATTTGAAGTTCCAATTAATCAATTTTGAGTTTTGCAAAAACCCAGTTGCAGACATTCCATATTTTGTTCATATGATCGAATCAATGATCAAATTAACGGTCGATTGATGATTGTTTGATGATTATGAGATTATATGAAGTGATTTCAGTGTTCAATTTCATGTTTACAGATGTTTAATTTTATTTTTTTTTTGTTAGTTTTAGAAGTTCTGAACACCCAGAACTTCTTAAAACTTCTAAACTTTTTTGAACACCCAGAACTTATTAGAACTTCTAAACTTAAACTTTATCAGAACTTTTAAACTTTTTTGAACACACAGAACTTGTTAGAACGTATTAGAACGTTTAAAAATGTTCATTTTTTTAACACCCAGAACATCCGTGAACGTATTAGAACGTTTAAAGATGTTCTTTTTTGGCCAGAACATTTAAAGGTCTTCAGTTTTGTTTCAGAACGTTTAAACATAATATTTTAAACCATAATCAGAGCTCGACTGAGTGCATTATTTCTACAATTCCATAATAGGATTACAAGAACAAGAAAATAGGAACTAACCATAAACGTGAGATAGTGGTTCAAACTAACCACCCACTACATGCAAAATTAATAAAAATAAATAATTAAAACATTAACTAATAAAGGTACATAAGACTTAGACTAATTTTTCATAATTTCATTCATAATCCTAACACATAAGAACTAGTGTTTTATATAGCCAAAATACATAACCGACCCACTACTCAATAACTATTACCACTACTCCACTAAGTAACACAAATAAATAAAATATAATAAACATGACATGCATGTATTTAAAGTAGGCACATAACAATACACCCGGCTTGAATAATCCTTGTCCTCAAGGATGCAATCGAAAGATTATTGGTGATAGCATGGACGTAAATTATAGGCCACGGCGGACGCCACTCGGTTCGCCCAACAACATTTGGCGAATTTTTAACAACGTATCGATTGGTGTTTTTGTTAGAACTTCTAAACCTTTTTGTTAGAACTTCTAAAGTTTTGATGCAGAACTTTTAAACTTGAACGTTTAAAGGTGTTTGTTTTTTGTCAGAACGTTTAAATGTACAGTGTCTTCAGTTTTGTTTAACATCCAAAATAAGTTGCAACTGTAAAATTGAAGGCTCAAATATGTATGATTAGGCGAAACATTGAAGAACAAACAACAATCGTTTGTTTAATTGTAAAAAAAATTGAACGATTGTGTTTGAAGCTTATTCGCAGGTAACGAACATTTTTTAGGTTTAGATAACTCAATTTAGTTTGATGTCAATCTGTAGATTAGTTTGATATGGATCGACGATTGAATTATATTGATATGGATGGAAGTCTGATGAATCAATTGATGAATTAGATGGTAGAATTAGATTTAGGCTATTTACGATTATGTCACCGCGTAAAATCGACGTTTATAAGGCTCGCGTACCTAATGTACGATAACTGATTATTGTACAATAACCCACCCCTATATATATATATATATATATATATATATATATATATATAGGGTAAGGATCCTAAGAGAACCCTTTGTTAATTGAGAACTTTGAGAACATTTTGGACCACTAAAAACACATTTAAAAAATATATTTAAAAAAATCATAAAACAAAAAATAATAAAATTTTAAAAAAGTAAAAAAACTAAAATTCTTATATTTCATTCCGGTTTCATTAAAAAAAATAAAATAAATAAATAAATTTTAAAAAAAAACGTTGTATTATACACATATGTATAATTTTATATAATCTTTAGTTACGTAATATACGCATATGTACAGTATTATTTATCTTAAATTATACACATATGTACAAAAAAACATATAAATGTACATATATGTATATATTATACATATGTGTATATAATTTAGCTAAACCGAGGTTTTTTTTATGAAACCGGGATGATAAAATAAGAATTTTGGTTTTTTTACTTTTTTGATTTTTGTGTTTTTTTTATTTTATGATTTGTTTTTATTTTTGGGCTTTTGTGGTCCAAAATGGTTCTCATAGTTCTCAATTTCAAAAAGGTTCTCTCATGATCCTGATCTTATATTATAAGTAACAGAGTAATCATGGATATAGGATTATATTTTACAAAGTAAAAAACCGTCAATAAGATTTAATCATTTTACAAAATAATAAACTGTCAAGGTAGTTTGTAAGGAATAAAAGACGTCCTAATAACAAATTAAACATACGGACAGAGTTTCCTTACATACTAACTGCCAGTTTATAATTTTAACTTAGCCAGTAAATTACTTTAACCTTTACTTAATTATTACTTAATTAATATTAGAACCATTTCTTAAAGGGGTGTTCTATGACATGATTCAATACTTTTATGGGCTTAGCCCATCATGATGTTTAATAACCTGGAATAAAATATAATGGTATAATAATTTCTTACTTGCACTTGCACAAGAATGGTAAGAATGATAAGAATACACCAGTGACACTCCAAAGCTTGAAGTTTTTATTAATAAGATGAGTATTTTACAATATGATAGAAAGAAAGGAGGTGCTAAGAATTAGCGTGTCTCCAACTAGAAACTAAAACCCCTTTTATAGGGAAAACACACCAAAAAGAAACAAAATTCATGGAAATAAATTAGAAACTAAAATATTATATAAAAACAAAAGATTCCTCATGAGAGAAGCATGGCCATTTAAAATGGCATCCAAAGTCTGCATTATGGGGCTTTGTCAGAAATTTACATTATGAAGGTGAATTATTATCTTTTGTAGAGATTCCATTATCATTTGCAGAGATTCCCACTATGAGTAAGGAACGTGTTTTTGTCAATTATTAAGCTCTCTTTTCCTTTATCTGATTTGTTTGGGAAGATTCCCCTGATTGATCTACGAATTCTTCTTGGAGTTTTTCTAAATATTTATCCAAGTCTGCATCTAGACATGTGATGTCTTCTGTATCCTGGGCTTCTCCTAGTAAACAAGATAATTCATTATAATCTCCTTGACTATTAGACGAAATGGACATAGCCTTTGAGGAACTTGCTGTAGAAAAATGTTTCTTTAGCTCTTTCTTCATTTCTTTCATATAGGATTTAATAATCTCGGACCTTGAAATTTCTTGCTTGCCTTCTATAAGCCTTTTCGAAATATGTTCGAATGGACTATTGAGCTCTTTTTGTTGTTTTATTGTTAGCTGGGTTTTATAATATTCTATTCTTGATGTAATTGCATTCACCGTGTCCTGACCTTCAATTTGTTTGGTGGGCACATTAATCCTAATCATTTTTGTCCAAAACTTTGTATAACAAGTTCTTTTGAGACATGGGAAATTATCCCTCAGGGTATATCCTGTGGTTGGTTTCCATTTCCAAATCCACGGAATAGAAAATTCTATGAAGAAATACATTGAGGCTATTCCCTCAAACCAACAATTGTTGTTTTTTGCTTCTATAAGATTGGGAGATACTTTTACCCATTCTAGATATAATCCTTTAAATGGTTCAGGAAGAATTTGAACTGTTGGCCCATATAAAATGAACCATTTTTGAAACCAACAAGGTATGCCTTGTTTAAAGATATTATGACTAATTTTTATGTACCATGAATGTTTTCTTTTTGGATTTTCATAAAATAAGCATTTTTCAAATCCTTGGATATAATCCCAGTAATTATATTTATATACTTGCCTGCCCACTGTCTCGGGATATATGAATTCCCTTTCTTTTAGGGTGCTTAATCCCCATTTTTGTGGTGGTATAATTGTTTTTATAAAAACTTTACTAAAATTGTACATGTTTTTCTCTCTTTCTCCTGGATAAAAATGCCTTATTTCTGCAGTTTCAGTAAGCTGCAAAATATTTTCATAATATTGTCATGTTTTATAAGATGATGCTTCATATGAAGCCGGCTCAATATATTTTTGCATAAGCATCCATGGATCATCGAAGAATTCAACATCCTCTTGATTCAAAAGAATTATTTTCTTTTGCCTCTCGGTTATGAACCAAGAATCTTCTTCATCGTTGTCTTGGGATACATAGGCGTAAGTAGGAACTTTTGAAGATTCCTCTTCTTTTTGGGCCTTTATCATGGCCATGACCTTTTCGTATAATGGTTCATTTGGATCAATCTGAATTTCAGTATCATTTGTGTTGTTATGAACGACACTTGAGCTAGAAGCAATATTTGAAGCTATAAGTCTTCTTCCACCCATTTGGGCTAGGAATATATCCTGCCTACTATTAATACCTCTGCCTCTTCCTCTATTAGAAGAGCCTCTTCCTCTTCCTCGAGGAATCATTCCTGAAAACATAAAATTATGTCGAAGAGATTATTATCTCTTTTTCTTTTAGGATTTTTATCCTCTCTGTAGAGTCATTTATTATTTTATAATAAAGCCTTATGGACTTTAATTTATTATATGGATGTATAGTGAAATCATCTTGTATACTAGAGATTCTTTGCATCTGGTCTCTTATAATTAGATTATGTAAGTTTATATCTCGTGATATATTATTGAATGAGATTTTTAAAGGACCCTTGATTTTTCTCCTCATTTATGTATTCCCTGGAAAGAAAATCAGGAAGACTATTATCAGTTCCTTTTTTGTATAAAATTTCTAAGTCAAATGGGGCTAGCTGTGATTGCCATCTGGCAAACATTTGTTTAGTAACATCATGTTTAAAATCCTTTTTAAACATGAATCTAGCCGCTTGACAATCAGTTTTTATTATAAACTTTTGGTTATATAAGTCATCTTGAAAATTTAAAACACATTTTAAAATTGCCAAAATTTCTTTCGCTATAGTAGCATAATTTTTCTGGCTATCAGACCATTTTCCTGAATAAAATCTAACAAGATATTCTTGTTTAGTTTGAGGAGAGATCTGCTTTAGAATCCTCCAAAACCTATATCTGAAGCATCTGTCTCTACCACCTTATCCCAACTTGGATTGGCAATGGTTAAACATGGGAGGTTAGAAACTTTTTGTTTTATTTTTATTACTGCCTTTTTATGATTTTCACCCCACGGCTTTGGATTCTTTTTTAATCTATCATATAATATGGACGAATCCTTTGCCAGGTCTTGGTAATAGGGAGCAACATAATTCAAGATTTATTTTGTATATAACTCTTGGATTAATATGAGGAATTGTCCATTTATTTAATAAATCAAGATTTTTTGGAATATCATATTCCTCATTTATACTGTTTTTAATAGTATTCTTCTTTTTAAATAAATTAATCCTTTTGAGATTAAAGTATTGAATCATAACACATACCCCCCTTTAAATCCATGGCTCTGATACCATAAGTAACAGAGTATTATAGGTTGATTTTCAGGTTTAATATAATTATCTCACCAACCTTTTAATTGTCCTGTAAACCCTGCAATTATCATTTTGCATACAGTACTATCATTATTTTGATTATTTTTTGCTATTGTAGCATACATCATCATTCGATGTGTCATCATGTATATTTGCCTATCTGTATAACCATCTAAATTCCATTCATATATGGACTTTCCATTATACGAATTGGTAATTTCATATTCTTGTTCTTCATGGAGAACATCTTGAGGAGTAGGTCTAGGGTAATAAAACATTCTTTGTCTTGGTTTATCAGTAAATTTTGTATTATAAGATTCTGGTCTTTTTCTCCCACCCATTTTTTGTTGGAACATTACTCTCATTAAATTTTTCTTCATATGGAAGGGAAACTATATGTTGTTTTCTGTCCCAAAAGGCATTTGGATTATCATTACATATATCATTCGTAAATTGGCTCTTTAAGAGCTCAATTTTAGATAATAATTTTGGATTTTTAGGCTTTCTTCAATTGTATGAATATGTATTTCTTCTTTAACAAAATTAATTTGGCTTGTCTTTGCTTGGATTAAAATTTCATTTATCATTTTTTCAATGGGTTGAGTTATAAACTCAAAGTAAAGGTTTTTCCCATTATATGTTGCTGTGAACCCCCTTTTATTGACTTCCTTTAATGGAAATATTTTTGATAAAAAAGGAGTTCCTAGAATAACCTCATTTGATATATTTTTTACTAGCAAAAATGAAGTAGCAATACATTCTCCATTGTTGCATATTTTAGCTTTTGGAAGTTTATATTTTACTCCTATATCTTGGTGATTTGCTGTTCGAAGGATATGTGTGGTTTTTTCAAAGTATTTTGTGGGTATAAGTCCTTCCCTAAAATAATTTAAGTCAGCCCCTGAATCTATTAGGGCGATAAAATCCTTTTTAAAATTGTTCTCAATTAGTAAAGTTATCTTTACTAGCCATTTTTGAGAAATAATATTTTCTATAGTATGAATATGTTCATCTTCCTCATTTAGAGGAAATATTTCTGAATAAGTAGGAGATTTAGCTGAAGTTTCTCCTATAGTATTATAAATACTATGTTTTTCAAGATCTAAGATTCTTTTTTCAAAGTCATGACCTTGTTTTTTTAAATTTACTATTTCCCCTTTTAATTTTGTGACTTCGAGCTTTAAATCTTCAGGAGTTGAAGAATTATGGTTTTTATTATTCAATCTATCATGGACTTGTTTCATAGTATAAGGACCTTCTGGTTCCTTTACAATATCATTGTTCTTCTCTTCTTCTTGATAAATTATATCAAGAATTTTTATCTTTTCTTCGGGATCTCTTGTTCTTTTAAGAATATATTCTAAAGTTTTACTATTTATAACATTAAGATCACTTTCATTAATGTCTTTATCTTGGAATTGGGATATGATTTTATAAATCTCATCATCCGACCTTTCATTTTTACAACAATTTTCACAGTCTTCAGGACTTGAATTTGGATCAGAATCATAGTCTGTAGATTCTTCTGTATCAAGGATTCTACATAATTCTTCTTTGATAGTTTCTTCTATATTTAGTTTATTAATTTTATTTTTCATATTCTTTCTCTGGTGGAACCTATTTGCTGTATGACCCTTCTTTTTACATATATAACATGTTGGGGTCCATTCCTCTTTTCTTTTTGACTTCCTTCTATAACGTTTTTCCTTTCTTTTAGCAAAGTATTTTTCTCTAGAAGACTGTATATAATTTTATAAGTATTTTGTTCTCTATTCTCTTTTTTACATTCCATCCCAAATTGCTCATAGAATTGACCTGGTTGTCTTTTTTCTGTTATATTCTGTTTTTTTATTTGGTGATTCAGTTTTAGTTCATTGCATAAGGCTAGTCCTTCTTGAACACAAACCCCTATGAGCCTTCCATAAGTATAATTATCATAAGGGATTTGTATATCATCCCCTCTAAGGGTTTTCCTTACTCTTTCGGCGAATAAAGGTGGAAGACCATCAATAAATTTTGACTTCCAATGAGAGCTATTATTTTCAGGGAGTTCATAAACCCTGCTTAAGAAAACATCTTTATACCATCTGAATGACGTCAGAGTAGTACATCTTAAACCATTTAATAAAGTTCTGATAGTTTCAAAATTATCTGACCATCTTCCAGTGAAATGTTCTATAATTGTGAGTATTAAAGTATAAACCGCATCATAAATATTTTGACCATCTTCAGTTTTAATATGATTATAAATTGTAGGTTGATTTTCAGGTTTAATATAATTATCCCACCAACCTTTTAGTTGTCCTGTAAACCCTGCAATTAACATTTTGCATACATTACTATCATTATTTTGATTATTTTTTGCTATTGTAGCATACATCATCATTCGATGTGTCATCATGTATATTTGCCTATCTGTATAACCATCTAAATTCCATTCATATATGGACTTTCCATTATATGAATTGGTAATTTCATATTCTTGTTCTTCATGGAGAACATCTTGAGGAGTAGGTCTAGGGTAATAAAACATTCTTTGTCTTGGTTTATCAGCAAATTTTGTATTATAAGATTCTGGTCTTTTTCTCCCACCCATTCTATTTATTGAGTCCATTGTATAAGCTTCGAAAGTTTCATCACTCATATTTTCTTCTTCTAAAGTATTTAGTTCTAATTTGGAAAATTTTTCTTTTAAAACTTTCATTAATTGATTAATTGGTTTTATTTTATAATCTTCTATTTCTGGGGGAGGTTGAATTGTAGGTTGGATTTTTATAAGGTTATCATCTTTTGTATTACTTGTTTCTCCCTTTTTATTATCACCTGAAATGAATTTTTCTATCTTATTATTTGTTTCTTGGAGGATTTCTGATAAATTATTTAAACATAGATTTGTATAATTATTTTGCTTTATTATTTGGTTGACATGAAGGACAGTTGCTTGTAGGGATTCATTGGTTATAGCCTTTTTAAAAGCAGAGAAATATATCTCTTCATTTCAAAGTCTTTCAAGGGAGGAAATATCGATTTAACAATACCTCCTGTAGTTAATTTATAATGTTTTTCTATTATGGAAACATATTTTTGAGAATATTTGTTTATAAACCAAACCGGAAATTCTACAATTTGTTGTAAAATTTCTAAATCTTTATAAAACTCATTTCCTAGTCTCATCCTTTCGTCTCTTGGAAATGATTCCATAAACCATTTTATAAAAGGTTTCCACTTTTCTTGTTTATATTTTTCACATATCTGCATTCTAATAGCAGATCCTGGACTAAAATCTAGTTTTTTGTATTCCATCATAAGTTAAAACTCATTTGAGAGACGGTATCTTCCTCTCTGACTTGCTAGTGATAAACACCTGAGACTAAAGTATCATGATTAATATTTAAATTTTCTGCTCTATTGGTTTTTATTTGAGAAGTAGAAGCCCTAGAAGGCTCAGGGAATTCTACTTTATAATCTAGAGGTGAAATATAAGACTTAGCAGATGATGACCTAGCAAGCCTTTGTGATACTGATTTATATTCATCATTTTCAAATTCTATTTCTATATTACCTTCTGGTGTTTCTATAAGTTTGTTTAACTTGTGTTTTATTTGTGGTTGCTTTTTTATTGCTTTATTTATAACCCAATTTTCTGGGAATGTTATTTCTTCCCATTTAACTGGTCTTCTTATGGAAATATTCGACTTCCCATAATTTGTTTCAATTAAGATTGTTTCATTAACTTGTTTGTTTATTCTTTTGCATCTTGCATTCATTGTTGTTAATAACCTATAATATATCCTATAACAGATACGAATTATTTTTGAACCTTGGGCATAGTTATAACCATGAGTTTTTACATATAAAGTTAAAGCATCATCTATATTTTGATCAAATAAAGACAAATGTAGGTCTTGATAAACGTCAAAATATACCGGACCATGTGCTAAACTGGTTTCTATAATGCCCATTAGTGATTGTTTCCAATTTAAATTACGAGCATCTCGTAATACTGCTATAAAACTCTCTGGTAAACCTTGTAGGGTTAAAGGTTTAAAAGCAACTTGAACTAAACTAACATGAATGAAATTATAATCATTTTTATACCTGACTAAATCAGATAGGTTTAAGAGTTTTATTATCATTTCTTCATTGTTGACGGACACAGCTTCTTCAGTTGTTTTAACAACTTGTTTCCAATTTAAAAAAATTATCAAAACTTCCAATTTGGTATATAACTCTTGGATTAATATGAGGAATTGTCCATTTATTTAATAAATCAAGATTTTTTGGAATATCATATTCCTCATTTATACTGTTTTTAACAGTATTCTTCTTTTTAAATAAATTAATTATTTTGAGATTAAAGTATTGAACCATAACACATACCCCCCCTTTAAATCCATGGCTCTGATACCATAAGTAACAGAGTAATCATGGATATATATATATATATATATATATATATGTATATTTATATATATGTGGGTCAAGCTAAATGTACCCCCTGGTTGCTTGTCATACCCCCCCCCTTGGAAAAACCAACTTTAATATTACCCCTTGAAGTTATATAATTACCAAATTAGCACAAAAACAAGGATTTCATATTTTTTTTACAAGTTGCGTTTTTTTTATGATTTTGAGTTTTGGGTTTCGGGTTTAGGGTTCGGTTTTTTGGGTTTAGGGTTTAGGTTTCGGGTTTAGGGTTTAGGTTTTAGGTTTTCGGGTTTCCGGTTTCGGGTTTAGGGTTTAGGGTTTAGAGTTCGGGTTTAGGGTTTAGGGTTTTAGGTTTTTGAGTTTCTGGTTTATTTTGTAAAAGATAAAGAGGTAAAATAAGGATATTATAAATATATATACTATTAAAATTAAAAAAAATATATTATAAATATTTACAATATTAATACTAAAAAAATAAATTAATAGTAATACTTGATAGTTTTTAATTTGATATATGTAGTGAAGATTATTAAGTGAAATATATGTTGTAGGGACTAATATGTATATAACTAATGTTAAAGGGTAATAGTAATTTATCTAATAAGTTAAAGGGGGGTGTATATTTAGTAAAATGGTGCAAAGGGGGGGTATGTTTAACAGCACCGTATATATATATATATACCGTAATAATAGTTATAATACTAAATAAAATACATTTTAATGGTGGTCAAATGTGTTGAATATTTAAAGGAGGTCATGGGTTTATTTTAGTTACTAAAAATTTTGGTAACTTTTATTTTATTAAATTTACAATAAGTGTTACAATTAAAGAAAATCATCGAAGATTTTAATAAATTTAAAATGGAAGAAGTCAATGCTAATTACGTTTCTATTGTCAACATATTTATTTCCTTATTTTCCTTTTCCCTTACTTATAATTATGTCGTAGAATAGAATCCAAAGTTATTTTTTTTTTCAATAACGAATATGCATTGGGTGTTCATCTCTCAAAACACCACCACCATCTTCTTTCCACTTTATCCTCTTTATGAACAAAACTACACGATCCTGTCTAATTTTTTGATCAAGTTCTTACTATTAGAGTTATCCTCAAGTGTGGTATAACGATTAAGGTACGGATAGCCTATTAATGTTATTTTTCTTATTGTTTCATTAATTTATATGGATCGTTTATTAACTGATATGAATTATTGCTTACGAATCGTTTATTTATTGAAATGAACTACCGATTACGAATTTGATTTTTGATTTCTTTTGAATTATTAAGATATGTTTTTGGACCCTGATGCGAAGAATTGTTTTGATATTGGATTTCATCAGGTGTTTTTGACACATTTTGATTGTTTTGCCTACATTAGCCTACTGTACTTTCATCGTATTTGTAATCTATATGTTAAATTTATTACATGAGTTATTTATTGATTTATGGGAACCATTGATTACGGGTCATTTGTTATGAACCATTGATTACGAATTTCATTTTGATTTTAATCAAATTGTTATGATACGTTTTTGGACTCACCCACGAATAATTATTTTGATATTGGATTTCATAACGTGTTTTGACACTTTTGCGTTTATTGTTTTCGTTATTTTTCTCATGAGAAAACGTGAGTGAGTTTGGACGTTTAGTTCGATTATGGGAAAAATGCATCGTCTCACTACTGAATGTTTACGGATTGGTCATAAGAATTACTAAATTATTGAATTACTGAATTATTCGAGACGTGTGTATCAATCCTATGATAGAAAATATCGTCTTAACCACGTCCTCACGAAACCTTATAACACCATTATGGATTTTATATTTTTGTTCATTGGTTGAGAAATTTTATATGGAATTATTGTTTATGAGATTGATCAAAGTTCCGAATTGATATGCTTCAAGTACAACTTCATAAAATATATTATAAGTTGAAGTTTATAATTTTTAATGTCTATGATTTCGTTATCCACCCACCGATCGTTCGCTCAGTCGTGCTTTTTTATTGTTGTTTTCTTGCATGTTAGGTATTTCAGATTATCCACGAAGAATCGATCGAAGGCTTGGGAAAATATTAAAGATGAAGAGTTTTATAAAGAGAAATACATGACGTCCTTGTAGTCATATTTGTATTTATTGTAAAAATGTGATGTTTTATCATTAATGAAAATGTAGCATCGAAATCTGACCTACTATAAAAAGACACGTCAGCCCTAGCGCTGGAAGGGTGTTACATGATATTCAATAAAACAGTTTCTTCAAACTAATGAAGTCATTAGTCAATCACATTGATTATTGTGTATAAAAAATTAAGGCACAAACATTGTATGGAATTAGAGAAAGAAACATATTTCGGTTATGTAAAAATTCAAACCTTAAATACTAAAATACTTCAAAAAATCAATTTTTGAATTCGTTAGTCAACTTTGTATTGTCTATATAAAAATAATGGCACAAAATATGTATTCATTTATACTAATAGACTCATTTCCATTGTTAATAAATATAAACCATCTTCCATTATAAAATCACGATTTAGTAAAGTCCATATAAAAAATCAATTCAAAAAAACTGTTTTCAGTGTTTCCTAATTTGACTATTAAGATGTTAATACTATTTAGCAACACACTTTTTATTCATTCATATTCAGGAGAATAATCTTATTCAATAAACAATTTTGGTGGGTTAGACACTTTTTAAGTAACGGTTGTCGTAAATAATTAGTTGTGTTTGTATATTTCATGTATTAATGTTAATGAGTTATATATTAAAATAATTACTCAATGCAGTTTGTCGTGTCCTACTCAATTATGTATTGTATATTAAAAACAAAAATTATGGCACAAAAACAGTATGGTCTTCTACTAACAAATGCATTTATTTTATAAAAAAAATCAAACTATCTAAAATATTCATATATTAACTAATTAACTAATGCAGCTCCTGCATTCCTTAGTCAAATAGCCATTGTCTATAAAAAAATGCATGAAATACGTATGAAACTTTGTTGACAAATTTAAACAACCCTGTAAGTCCCGAATCTGGATCACTACAATATGATATCAACCAAACGAGTATTGGTGCGGAATACCAATGCTCGGTTATTCAAGAACACAAGAAATAACAAGTAAACGAACACAAAGTTGCTTCAAAACACACGTATATATATATTGAATACGTCTGGTTCTTAAGCACTTACAATCTTGATAATAATGAGAACGAACCACCCTCTAGTTCTGCTCTTCTCTGCAAATGTGAACAACCCTAAACCCTATACACATATTCTCTATATATAGGGAAGCTAACAACCAAGCCCAAGTAGAGCCCAAAGCCCACCGAAATCCTTTATGATTTCGGTTTACATATAACACATACAACCAAAACCAATTAACTAGAACTAAGTACAAACCACCAGTTATTGACCCAACAATCTCCCCCTTGGTTTGTAGCTTCGTTCTTGTTTATTTCACTTTAAACTAGCCTAACCGAAATCCATAGGGATTTCGGTATTACACCAATGTAATTCTTCAACTCGTCTTAGTTTACATCACTTTAGTCTTGATCATGTTGTGGCCTTTTGATATGCGTCAGTTTAACCAAATTATGACCCTACAATCTTGCCCTTAAACTGATGCTTTCAAGATCTTCAGAATCTTTACTAGAACATAATCAGCAACTTCGGTGATCAGCAACTTCAGCATCTGCATCCAATAATCTATCATCTCCCCTTTTTGACAGCATCATCCAATTTGAATCTCAGATACTTCATATGCTTCCGTTGTAAGAAATCAGTCTTGAAAGAACAATCAACTTCGATAAAAAGATCAACCAAAGTAATTTGTTTTTTGAAAACAATTAAATAAAACAAAATAAGACAGACATATTTTTGTAATTTTCTTATTTTTCTAATTTTTATGATTTTCTTGAAAATACTTGAAATGAGATCATACCAGCTAAACCAACTATAACACAATAACCGATATCAGATTTCATGAGCTGAAAACTTTCAAACAATTTCTTAAAACATTTGTTTCGACAAGAGTAATCAAGAAGTAAAAATAAAATAAATGAAACCAAAAAAACAAATAAAACCAATTTAATCACCCGGTCTTCTTATAATTTAACAAAAATTTGGGATCGAATATCAGTTTTTGATAAAAACGCCGCCTTTTATGAAAATATCCGAACATGGAATCATATTGTTTAAGGTGCTGCCACAAGGATTCATGTTCAGCGTTATTATGACATAAAGAAACAGGTTGATAGCAGGTATAACGAACTTAGCATGATTTTCATTGCATCAATGATATGAATTAGGTTCAGTTCGGCATAAAGCTTAGATGGACATCACTCATGGACCTGTGATTCCTCCTATCTCTTCTCAAAGCGTATTTGGCTTTCCCCAGATCACCCCAATTTGACTCCAACCCCCTGGATTTGGTTTAAAAACTTTTAATGACAGAACTTATTTATTTGATATTTTTCTTTTCAAATTTGCAAACATATTTGAGGTTGAACGTTGGACTTACATTTTAAATTAACAAGCCTTTCATTCGGGATGTTAAAGGACTTATATTGTTGCCTCCACCCCTGTAGTTCTGTTATTAACCCTTATGTTTGTGTTTTTCTTAAAAGCTTGTGAACATTTATCAACTATTGGTTGATTATATATTTAAAGTAATTTTGTTCACATTTGTTCTTTGTCATTCTCAATAAGATACTTCATTTCGGGGACCAAATACCAACGGGCTCGTGTATGACTGGGTAATTGCTTTTCTGCCTATCATTCGGAGAGATGTATCTGGAGACATGCACATGTCTTCAAAATGACTCTCCACATTAAGTTTAGCAAATTTAATTTATATCACTTTAACTTTTACGCATCATGGAAAGCTACCATACAAATCAATGACTGTTCTAGAGCCTTTTAAGCTTAATAACTTCACCCGTTAGGCACACAAAAACAATTTACCTATCATTTTCCAAAGGTTGGATCAATTTTCATTTGAAAATATTTTTAGGCTTCTAAAAAGCTGTTAACTGAATTATGATATCACTTCCCATAAAATTACAAAAGACACACATGTTAAAAACTCAGTCACCCCGGTCACTCTTCAATTTTCAGGTAAATGGCTATCCCGTATGACCACTAGTGGTTAACAGGACCAAAACACATATGAAAATACGTGTCCCTCCAACTTGGAATTACCGACATAATTTTAAGTGAAAGAATTCAAAACACAAAAACACATCACAATCACCCCGGATGCTTTCAGTCTTTAGACAAATGTCTATCCTGTGAATCTACAAGTAGATCACCGGACCAAACATATACAAGTATATGTTCTTCAAACTTGAGCAACCGACATAATTTTAAGCGAGATTGAAGTTTGAAAGACATAGACAAAACATTTATAACTTAAAATTTTTATTTTTATTAACACACACACACTCTTTTTGAATTTTTTTTAATTTTCTCCCCCTTAATTTGTGCAAAAACTTTTATGTACAAATTTAACCTCAAAAAGACTCAATCGTCGTAACGAAGTATTTAATAAAAATGAAGTGTGATAGTCAGCCAACTGATGTACTATCATTTCTCATGTACGTTCAAGTCATTTTCTCATTTTTGAGAAACTAAATACACTATACTTTTAAAACTATACGTGAACATATTTTTGAATTTTTTTATAAAAATTTAAAAATTTAAAATCTTTTTAACTGATCAATCTTTCATACCAAAGCGATACAGTTACCTTTTATCTTCAAGACATCATCTTTCATTTGTGAGAATCTCCCCTAGAAATAATCTTGTTTTGAGATTCTGCATCCTTGCAAGTTGAATGTTTGGAGCAAACCTTTTAATATGCAATGTATTTCCTGATTTGTTCCTACACACTTAAAGAGCAGATTAAAAACGTTTGATCACCCAAAAATCCCGTCCATGCAACAAATAATCCATTTTATGGTTTAAGATTTTTTAAAAAAAAACAATGGATATTTGCCCTGACATGTGCCTGGAACAACCCATTTAATAAGCAATGAATTTGTGGTTGTTCCTACACGCATAGCGGGATCAGTTGGCATAGGAACCCAAGTCATAAATGTCTTGGGGTTCCCTTGAGCATCAACATATGTGACCTCTTGCCTACTCATATCTTTCCCATCTTTAACAGAATCATTTGTCATTACAGATTCTGTTTGCTGAGTTTTAAGTTTCCAAGTCTGTCTTGGTTTAGTGAAATTTGAAAGAACAGACTTTGGACTGGAGCAATTCGAATTCGAACTCTTAGAACTCTCAACACTCTTTGATTTCTGAAAATTTATTTTTCTTTTAACAGTTTCTAAATCATTTGAGTGCAAACCTGTCATATTAGCTTTGAATCCTTGAGTATCTGTGACCCGTTGTACAGATACTCGTGGTTTTCTAAAATAAGCATTTTGTTTAACCACTGGATTCGGTTGAAACTTGTTACCTTTCACCTGAGGGGCTTGTCTATTAACAGCACGGTAGTGACACTCCTTTGCCAAATGCCCGCCGTTCCCGCAAACGAAACACGTCTTCATCCTTCTTCTAATGTCAATGGAAGCACTTGTCTCATGTTGGAATTCATTCTTAGGAAAGGTTTTTCCATTCTTCTTGCCCCTTGGCACAACATTCTGATTTTGCTTGTAATAGGGAACATATAGACGATGAACACAATTTCTAGCTATATATCCTGGCGTGCCACAGTGGTAACATGTTTGCCTCTTCATATAAATGGCACCCATTGATTTATCAACACATGGAGATCCGGAGGAACTATGAGGACGAGACTGTCCTTGTTGTGTTGATTTCTTACGTGTCTTCCCTTTGTTGCCACAACTCGGTGTATTATTATTAGTACAATTTTGAGTTGTGGTGTCATCTGAGTGTGATGACACGTTAGAATGAGATTCATTTTCACTAGCCTGAACCCCTTTACTATCAAAAGCAACATCATTTACTCTACCAGAAGCAACATTATTTACTATACTGCACATGAAGTAGAAGCATCAAAATTGCTCACACATTTAAAAACAGGCTTGATTTCCTCTAGGGATCCTGATCCAACAATTTCAGATTTAACCTGTTTACCATACTTCATGTCTTTTATCTTTTCCTCCTGTTCTTTGGTGACAAGGGTAGGGACATAATTGTGGTTGTAAGGTGGGGGAACTTGACTGTATCCTATTCCCTCACCTTCATTTTCCTTCCACCACAATTAGTTTTCAATCATTGAGTTAACTACTTTACTGGAACCCTCGAATTTTTTAAAATCAAGTTCAGCCTTTTCAAACTTACTAGTTAGATTTAAGATTTCTAACTTGGAAGCTTCCAGTTTAGTAGTTAACTCAGCAATTTCTTGTTGGGCATCTAGATAATGAAAGCCTTTTATACTAAGATCAGACTTAAGTTTTTTAATATCCTTGTTTTGAGCTTCTATTTTGTCTAGAAAACCCTTTTCATTTTTCTTAAGTTTAAAATTCTCTGATTTTATTCTTTCCATATCTCTACATAGACTGTCATTATGAATCTTATACATTTCTATTTTCTCACCACAATTTAAAGAGCATGGTTGAAAAACGAGTTGTGAAGAATCCATTGAGTAATTAATCAGATTAAACTGATTTTCCCGCCAAAATTTCTCGAAAAACATAATCGTCAAAATTCTCAAGAATGATGTCCCAGTCAAAAGAGGCGTCCAGAAAAAATTTCGTTCAAGACAAATTTTTCGATTTTTCCCGCCAAAAATTCACCAAAAATTACCCGAAAAAATTTGTTATCGCCAAAATTTTCAATGATGGATTTTTACTAATAAGGAGTATTCTGGAAAAAAAATTTTTTACCGAAAACTATTAGTTGACCGAGAACTGTTGAGTGTTGACCGAAAACCAGTTTGACCGAAAATCAATGTTGACCGAAAACCAATGTTGACCGAAAACTAGTGTTAACCGAAAATTAGTGTTGCTGAAATCTGTGTTGACCGAAATCTTGAATATTGACCAAGTCTAAACCGAGAACAGGAACAGACCCAGAGCTCACTTGTTGATGACTTCTTGATTGTGAACACTGATGGTTGGTGGCCGAAAACCAATTAATCAGTCGAGAACTCAATAGTTGACCAGTTGTTTGACCGAGATCTACAAGGAGCCGAAAACCAAAGAAAGCCTCAACTGAATTGAAACAACTTTCCAAATAAAGTGGAATTTGATTTTAATTCCAAGTCAAACCCAATTTTTATCCAAAATTAGTTCAATCTTCTTCTCCGAACACAGCCTCGCCGGAAAAATACCTAGTAATCTTGCAGGTGATATTCTTGAATCGTTGATATCACAATAACGAGCCTGAGTTCGTCAAAGGCTCTGATACCAATTGTAAGTCCCGAATCTGGATCACTACAATATGATACCAACCAAACGAGTATTGGTGCGGAATACCAATGCTCGGTTATTCAAGAACACAAGTGATAACAAGAAAACGAACACTAAGTTGCTTCAAAACACACGTATATTGATTACGCCGGGTGCTTAAGCACTTACAATACTTGAATGATAATAAGAATGAACAACCTTTAACCCTATACATTACACATCTATATATAGGGACACCAACCCAAGCGGGCCCAATGTACACCAAGCCCACCGAGAAAACAAGTGTGTTCTCGGTTTACTTAAACACCCAAAACCAAGTCAAACTAAGCGTTAGACAAACTCAAACCACAAAACTAGACCCAACAATCTCCCCCTTGGTTTGTAGCTTTGTCTTTACTCTTCCTCCATGTAATCGATATCTGCATCCTGCAAACCTCCTTGCCAAAACTTGTTATTTATGATAGAGGCTACCATGCTTGTGTATTCTTTGGCAGCTGCTTCAAAAAGGCCATCGGCACTAATCTGATGAGTGCTAAGTGTCTTGATATCCCTCTCATGAAATTTCAACAAATCCTTGGGGTTAACAAACCGATATTGACCTTTCCCTTTTTGTAGCGTGACAACAGCTGTGGCAGTAAAAGGATCAAAGAACCAGAATCTCATGTTGTCCAACGTACCCTCAGGAATGGCACCAAGTACAGGAATGTAAGTAGCTTTCTTTGTGGGAGGCCACATTACATTAACCATAGTTTTCCCGGTTCGTGGATCCAGGACTCCTTTGGCTTTCTTCAGAAAAGATTCAGCAGTCGGCATATTTGGAAAACCTCTATCAACTTGACGCTTGAGAAAGTTCCAGAAATCTGTTCCCCGTTTGTCGTGTGATGGATTTGAAAATGGAGCATTTATTAAGTCGCTCAAATCAACTTTTGTCCAGGAACCAAAATCCTTCATCTTCTTGTAATATTCCATTGTCCCTGACTTTCTCTTGACCCACCACATACTCTTGTCAGCATCAAAACCCTATAATAGAACTCCAGATCGATCACCGTATTTGTCGGAGAACCCCTTTTGAAGTGTAACAACATATCTCTCCGGGTGATCGAAGATACAACGTTTTGATCCGAGTTCTTCATTACTAGTATCTTCTTCTTTCCCTTCTCAAGCAGCTTCTTCTTAATTCTGTCAGACTTCTCTTTTGTAACAGATGGTGCGTCCAGGTAACGATTCAGAGAATCCGATTCTTCTTGTCGATTGACACCAACATTATCGTCTGGACGAGCATTGGAGTCTTTGTCTTGATCATTAGATGGAGTTTGATGCACCATGTCTTCATTACTTTTGAACTCATCTCCAAACTTTTGAAATAGCTTTTGTTGGAGATCGAGATACATAGCAGTTAGACCTCCCATACCGGACTGCAATTCTTTAATTTTGAAGTCTTTATCTGAATTGCTGGCCACAAGCTCTTGAATGCGAACATCCTTGATTACCGAATCTTGTTCGAGTTCGAAAACTCGTCTTTGTAGAGCTTGGACATCCACAGGAGCATTCTCTAGAACCACCCCTTTTCCTTTGTTTTGAAGATAATTCTCCTACATGGCCAGGATTCGAGAAACCTTCTCAGAAACATCTGAACTAGACTGACCTTGATTAAATTGACTGGTGGACCCGGAAGGAATATCTGCAGTGTCGGAATGTGGAATATCTGTTTCAAAGTCAAAATCATCACCAAAGTCACTGGACAACAACTCCATGAAAGTTGGCTCAACAGTAGATGCAACTGGTTCAGTCTGTGATTTTGGGGCATGTGATTCTGGTTGATCGGTGGTTTGTTGTGGACTGGTGGTTGATTCTGGTGCTGGTGTAATTGTTGGTGTTGGTGTAGCTTCGGTTGTTTCAACTTCACGAACCAACACGCTTGAACTCAAATCATCCCTTTTTCATTTACGGTGGATGAGATCAGCAGTTGGTTCTTCAACATAATCTTCCTCAATATCTTCAGTGACTGTCTGAGGAGGCTTCAGAGCAGTTGACTGAAATAGAAATTTAGCAGCTTCGAGAGCTTTTAATCATTCAATATCTGTAAGAGTACTTGTCTGACGAGGCTCTTCTTCCTCGTCTTCATCGTCGGAAATCTCAAACGTAGCAGCACGTGGTTAAGCAGGTGCCACGTGTTCTTTAGCAACCTAAGCAATGACAGGCTCAGGTTCGGTCTCGGAAAAATGACCGAATTTCTCAAGGGGTCTCGATCCCTTGTAAGCTATTTTGGCCCCTTTTCTTGAATGCTTCATTAACCCAAAGGAGTTGGGTCTCATTTTCTTCATATCCAAGGTCTCAATAGTTTTCACCAAATCAGTGTAATGAGAATCGAAGATCATCTGTAAAAACCTTGGGTACATCAAAAACATCTCATTCTTCTTTGCCCTGAGATTGCTTATCATTTCATTGAAGATGAATATGGAATAGTTGTAATTCCAACCCATGATCAGAGCAGCAACGGCAGGCATTTGAGTTTGGCTAATCTCATCTGAACCCCCTTTTCTTCCCGAGATGCATGTGAAGAACGTATGCAATAAATATCTCCAGTAGGGATGAAACAGCTTCTTGATTGCCGATGGATAAGTACCTTCATACCCCATCCTGGTAATTACTTCAGTAACCGCGGATGTAGAATACTATGTTGGGTAGTCGGTTTGATCCCCAAACAGAAGTACTTCTCTGATAATTGCTTCAGTAACGGTAACAGGCTTTAATTGTATCTTGGAGTCGATTGAAGTAACTCCATCTGCTCCTTGAGAGTTGATCTTTGCATTCTTCCAGAAGTCAGTAACCATCTTCTTGCAAATCACAGGATTCTCACGAAGAGCATGGGAAATCCTGCAAGTGTTGAGTCCAACAATCATCGACTTGAACTCCATGTGAGCCAGACACGGGTCATACAAGTGACCACCAATATTATAAGTGTCTACAAACTTTAACGGATTTTGATCAGCCATATCTGCACCAAACTTAACAAGTTAGATAATACTTAAATTATCTTGACATTGATCAAAAATTTGTTCATGAATGGTAAAGAATTTTAGTTATTAGACCAAAAAAATTTCAGATAGCCCAAAGTACATTAGACAGGTCCAAATTCACATCACTGTGAAGGTTTGGGCTCAAATAGTAGGAATTTGTCCCAGCAAGAGGGATCTCGGTCATCAATTGGGTTTTCTGTCAATAATTTAACCGAGAACAAAGGTTCCCTGTCACGAGTTGGCCGAAAAGAGGGTTCTCGGTCACAAGTCTGCCATGGAAGGGGGTTCTCGGTCAGGACTTGGCCGAGAACAGAATTTTCTTTTATGATAAGGAGTTCTCGGTCAACAAAAGTCAACCGAGAACTCCATCACAGCTGTGACAGAAAACCCTTTTGGATTCCACCTCGGGAAGCGAACCATCGTCTTCAATCCCACCGCGATCCCTAAAAACACCATTAAACCTGCAACACGCTGATTAATATCAACCGAAAACCCCAAATCAAAACTACTATATCTATTATTAGTCCGATCACACATGATACTAGTGACCAGTTCAACAAGTCATCCGTAAGAGCAAATTGTGAGACCACAACTATAGGTCTTAGTGATATGTAAGCCTCATATACCCACATCCAGTACCTGCAAGTCACAAAAACAATCTTGAAGCTTTGATTAGTAGGGGAGGTTTTGATCTCGGCAAGAATATCAAGTATTATGGAGAAGGATCTCCGCTGAAGGGTTGATATGGGCAAAATAATAAGAAAAAGGAACTCTTTGAATATTTATATCACCCTTAGCAGGCCGAAAACCCCTTAGTGGGCCGAAAACTCTTGGAGGGCTCAAGAAGTCCGAATACCAGACAAAACAGCCCAAACCATTTAACACTTTCAAAACATTTGAGAAATACCCAAAACATGAATCATGACCCACTCGGAAAGTCCAAAACTTTCAAAGTCCAAGTTTTGAAGATACGGTTTATGCAAACGTTCCGAGGAGAGTAATTTCGAGGAAAAGCTATATAAGACAGTACAAAACAAAAAAAGAAATAAAATAAAAAAATAAAATAAAATTATCTTCACAAAAAAACAACTCCCTTTATATTTAACGTCGGGATCAAATTTCAGTGGAATTTGATTTTAATTCCAAGTCAAATCCAATCTTTATCCAAAATTAGTTCAATCTTCTTTTCCGAACACAGTCTCGACGGAAAAATACCTAGTAATCTTGCATGTGATATTCTTGAATCGGATATATCACAATAACGAGTCTGAGTTCGTCAAAGGCTCTGATACCAATTGTAAGTCCCGAATCTAGATCACTACAATATGATATCAACCAAACGAGTATTGGTGCAGAATACCAATGCTCGGTTATTCAAGAACACAAGAAATAACAAGTAAACGAACACAAAGTTGCTTCAAAACACACGTATATACATTGAATACGTCGGGTGCTTAAGCACTTACGATACTTGATAATAATGAGAATGAACCACCCTCTAGTTCTGCTCTTCTCTGCTAATGTGAACAACCCTAAACCCTATACACTTATTCTCTATATATAGGGAAGCTAACAACCAAGCCCAACTAGAGCCCAAAGCCCACCGAAATCCTTTATGGATTTCGGTTTACATATAATACATACAACCAAAACCAATTAACTAAAACTAAGTACAAACCACCAAATATTGACCCAACAAACCCTCCATTATAATACGTTAATTATAAATTTATAATGGTAGAATTCCTTGTATAAATCATTTCCTAAAAGCAATCTTCGGGGTTTTCTAAATTTAACTATGGAAACTTCAGTATACTATGTTACCAAATTCAAGCTACCCTCCATTATAATAGGTCGGTTTATTGAATTCTTTAGATAAATTGAATTCTTTTTATAGATCAATTCTTACAAACAATATTTCGGTTTCCTAATTTACATATGGAAAGTTGAATACTATTTAACTCTACACATTTTCCACACACAATGTTGGTGTCCAGACACTTTTACGTCAACGATTTTATAATCCTCTATGTCGTTTGAAGTTAACCAATATTCTTCATATCCAGTAGACTAAGGTATGTTATTTAAATTTTCTAGGTAATGTTTATAAATTTCATGTTTTACAATTACATTATGAACATCCAATAGAAATAAGCCACAATTCTGACTAAATTTAATACTCTTGTTGTCCCGTTTTTCTAATTGTTACGTTTTGTGTATTAAAATCTTTCGTTAAATCAACAAAATTAAACAACACGCGATATACATTTTATTTGTCAAACATTTATGTTGTTCCTCATTTTCATAAGATAACCTTATTATACCTGAAATATTCGATACCCTAGTACAATAAAAGTAATAATATTGAATCCTTAAGTAAAAGATGAAATGCTAATGCATTATAAACCATAAATGAATACAAATATATATTGAAAGGGCATGGAATAAAATAATAACAATAGTAAGAGAACAAAAAAAATAAGATAAATAAATAAATAAACAACTTACTTGTGCAATGTCGGTTAAAAAAATAATAGTATATATAATTAATAATAATAAATAATAATAAAAAGAAAATCAACAAACAACAAACAGTACCGAAATGAACAAAAGAAAACAAATTAATAACTAAAAATCAAATTAATAGTTAAAATAATATTGAGTTTAATGTTGTACGAGAAGATATAATAGAATAATAAAATATATTAAAATCGAGAAGATTGAAAAGAAGTCCTTGCACAGTGTTGCTCAAATCGTTCCGCTGCAATCGCTACCAATAGCCGTTACATCCATCCATCTACAACAAACTAGAAGCTTCGTATCAGTTATAAAGTCAGAACCCACCGCCTTATCGGTTCTCACCTCACTTCTCTCTCTACTCTTTTGTATTTCAATTTTTACGGCTAGCAAAACGGACACCGCGAAATCGAAGCTATCGACACCATTCATCGTATCCACCACGTGGATCAGCAAGTACACCGACAAACTCTAACCACCGCTATTGGTCAACTTCTGGCGCCTCATCGAATTTCGATCTACGAATTGCGTCCAAGGTAACAACGAAACTGATTTATTCTTGTTTATATAAACCTTTAACATGGCTAAGTGTCGATATCAAAAAGATATACAGTTAACTATGAAAATAGGCAATAAAGAAAACGAGTATGAAGAAGACGATGCATATTTGGAACCTGCTCTTAGTTGCTTTCTAAAACTCTTTATAATTATTCTTTTTGGTTTAATACAACACCTACTTTTCTTTTATGAAACACATTTTAATCATATTTAGGAAACATATATAAGAACAATAACGAAAAACAAGAACGTATGCATGACTAGTCGTATGATAAAATTGAGACAATAGCATATATTTTAAATAGTGTTGTAAAATAATTTTAGATAACTATCGTCGTATATAAAATTTATAAGCAAGCAAAAGAAAAGCCTCATATTTGTATCAAGATAAAATATTTAATAAACAAACGTATGTCTTATAACCACGTGTGTGTTATGACAGTCTAATATTCTATGGATGATCATGAACAATAACTTAATAGTCACACTACATCATGAAAAACATATTATTAATGGGACCAAATTAATAATTAATGTCACATGAAAGATATTTGAAAGTATCTATAGAAAAAGGTTGACAACATAAATCTCACCAAATATAAATTACATGTAGGTTTCAAAACTCCCTTTAATAAAAGCGAATCTAAGACTGCTTTGAATCATCTTTCGAGGTACGGATTCTTACCCCTGCACTTGTTATTATCGTTCTCGATTGTTAAAACCCCATTGATGTTTCGCGTTCTTTTGGAACTCCTAAACGTCTTTGAAATATTAATCGGATCCAAATTTATTTTGCTTCACGGTCCGGTTAAGGTCGTTTGGACTCAAAATATAGATTGCTATTGTACGCATGCGATATTTTTTTTTGTTTGTACTCAATATCGCATGTTCCTTACTTATTATAAAGTATTGATATTTGTTGATATCGTCAGTACTATGAGCGCATTACTTGTATATGCTTGTACTCTGGTACCCTGAGTTCTACGCTTCCTGTGGAGTGTCCCACAGGCGCAACATTGTGGCATCGATGTTGTGTGCTCCTTCCGTGACGGAGAGATTAGTTCGGCTTCTCTTAAGGGCAAGTGTGGTCCACAACTATTAAGAGGCGTATGGATCGATCCTAGGTTATATGTATTTGCTATTTGTGGATGGTCGGTGTATGCCAACACCCACCATCTCACTATTGGGTGCATAGGTTGCAACCTATGTAGCCCATTGGCATATTATATGTTTTGGCTCATGGGTATCATCCATATGATACAATATATTTTATTGGCTTGCATACTTGCATCGTATCATTTTATATAATTACTAGCTTTTAGCCCATGTGTCACGCGGGTTACTTTTAAGTGTTTTTTAACTATTGGTTTATCCCAGTTTGACTCGTTACCTTATACTATGTTTGTTAGTATACTTCCTGAGTTAATAAAATTCTACTAAATCCATAAATCATTGTTGTTGTGATGTTATTTTTGTTGTTGTACATCATGAATTTATAAAATTCTACTAATTCAGAAATTACAATATTGTAAGTATCCTTGAAAACGACAATTAATTTTATTTCGAATAAGAAAAAAATTCCTTGAAAACGACATTTGTGGTTTTCTTAGCCTGTTTGCCATTTTTGTCTAGAATAAGTATCTTTAAACCTTTTTTTTCCGGTAACTCTTGATAGTGGGATATGCAGTTGTCCGTGTGAGAATATATCGTTCTTTAAGTACAAACCCACCCTGCTTAATGATTGTCTTTGGCTTTTGTTTATTGTCATAGCGAAGCAAACTAATAAGGGATATTGTCGTCTCATATGTATAATAGTTTATGTGATTAAATTCAAAGAAATAATAAGAGGTTTATCAAGCACATGGTTTATCCACTTCCTTAAGAACCTTACCAACAAAACTGATTTGTCATTAGCATCACCAAGATCATTCAACATCTTAAAGTTTTTAACTATCCATTCTGCAAATAATCATGTATAAGAAATCGTTCAAACAAACAATAGCTTGGGGTTATGTTTAAAAATACATAAAAATAAACTATATTTATAAAGCCATAATGTATCATACATTTATGTATAACTATAAAGCTATATTTTTAAATACATAAAAAAACTAAAGCCAAGGATAAATTAAATAATAAAAAATAATAAAGAGCAAACTGAAAGGATTTTAATCCATCAAAAAGCCTGTCTCGAGCTTAGCTAAGCAGGCTCGACTAATTTACTTCAACTCTAACCTAAATTGGACCAAAAAAAGAAAAAGATAACAATTTTTCATAAACAAAAAAATAAATATTAGATATCATTGCAACAATTGCAACTATGACTCTTCTATAATTTTGTTTATATGCATCACTAAGATCATGTTTCACTTGTGTTTGTTTTAAAAAAAAAAGATTTTGGTTCGGTTTCAGAATTGCTATAAATAGAAACTGAAGAAACCAAACCGAATTGAAAAAAGTGATTCATGGTCATATAGAATAACCAATCTCTTTTAATTACAATATAACCAACAACACAAACATTAATCATTTATAACATCAACTAATTTAAGTATAACAATAATCTAACATACCGTATGTAGCTGGATTGAACGATTTGCTTGGAACTTGCAACACGTATTGGTGGATGTTGAAGAAACAGGGGTTGCGATGATGTTGTATATTTATATTGATTTCCATATGAATTGTATTATATCTATATAAAGATACACCCTAGATTAAATAGGGATTTGAATTCAATTATTATTATTATTGTTATTGGATGAATATAAATTATTTAAATTATATTCAACTACACATTAAATTTAATAGATATTCTAAACCTGATTTGAGCTTTACACGGGAACAATGTTTCCAATATATTTGATTATGTGAAAATACCCAGAAATATATTATAAAAACAAAAACCACACTTTCTCCATATTTAAGCCCATATGTAAAACCTAAATTAGCCACTCTCTCGCATGTTTCTCTCCTTCAACTTATAATCAATGTCACAAACCCAACTCAAATGCATTGCAATGGGTTTATTTAAACGAACAAAGATAAAAATATATACTCTCTTTGATACCACAACAACAACAACACCAACAACAATCATACCCAGTAAAATCTTACTCTTAGTGAAACTATTAGTAAGATATAGGGAATGCATGATTTAGGCAAGCCATACATACATCTCAAGAAATAGAGAGGTTGTTTATAGTGAAATCCATCTTTAGCTCAAAGAAAGACCTGCATGCAAAACATAGTTACACAACCCAAATCATAACCAAGTGAGCATATTTAAAAATTAAATTGTTTAACCCAACAAAAAAACCCTTTTTACTTAAGGCCAAATTTTTCTTTCGCCTTTAGCCCAAATTTTTAAAAATTCTTGGAGACGGCCTTGTCAATATCTATACTCGTGGCTCGTTTGTGAAAGATTGGATATTGCTTTAGGAAGATGGTGTTACGATTATGGGAACATCTGGTACCAAAGCATGAAGTTCCCAAAGAAGATGTGTGATCCACACAACTCTAACAATAGTGTTAGCCATAACATGATATTCTCATTAACAACGACATCATTTTGGCACTTCGTGAAATGAAGTTATCTCCTAGAAAAATTGGAATAATAGTATGTGGATAGTGTAGTTTCAATACGTGAGCACTAAGCCTGAAATACAATGGTTTACCAAAGTTGAAAATTGTCTTAACTTGTTTCTCTTTATGAGCACTAAGCCTAAAATATAGCAAGTTGGAGAACTTGCGTGTTGTGACGGATTGAATTTGATTTGCAAAAGAACCCAAATGTCTCCACTGATTACCTCACAGGAACATCAAAAGTATGTTGGCAAAAGTCTAAGCAACAAAAGTATCGTGACAGAACTCTAAACAACAAAAGTTCATAAGTTGCATTTTAAACCATTGAAGTTCCCAAAGAAGATGTGTGATCCACACAACTCTAACAATAGTGTTAGCCATAACATGATATTCTCATTAACAACGACATCATTTTGGCACTTCGTGAAATGAAGTTATCTCCTAGAAAAATTGGAATAATAGTATGTGGATAGTGTAGTTTCAATACGTGAGCACTAAGCCTGAAATACAATGGTTTACCAAAGTTGAAAATTGTCTTAACTTGTTTCTCTTTATGAGCACTAAGCCTAAAATATAGCAAGTTGGAGAACTTGCGTGTTGTGACGGATTGAATTTGATTTGCAAAAGAACCCAAATGTCTCCACTGATTACCTCACAGGAACATCAAAAGTATGTTGGCAAAAGTCTAAGCAACAAAAGTATCGTGACAGAACTCTAAACAACAAAAGTTCATAAGTTGCATTTTAATATATTATATAGAGGTGTAGTCAATACTTATATTTCTAAGACGTTTTTTCTCATTCTTTTTAAGTTGCGAAAAAAATACATAGGCTGAAACAAAAATACAATAGGTATTTGTAGTTGAATTACCAAAGAGCATGAATAAAGAACGGTCGGATTGTGGCATGTGCTCGCGTTTTCATAGTTTGTTTCTGTCTTTTTTTCAGAACAGTTAAGTCACACACTCACTAATCATAATCCTAAATCTACAAGTTTGTCCACTACTAAAGTCAAAACACTAACCACTTCAAAAAATAATACTACGATTTGCATACTTTTTGTTTCTCTTATCTAAAGATGCTATTTCACATAATACTATCCATTTGCAGACCAAAAGCTTAGATATTTATAGATCATTCTCAAGTGATCTCTACATATTTAAACATCTTCCACATCGAAAAAGAGATCATAAATCACAGCAAATTTTAAAAATCAGTGCCTCACATATAACCAAATCTTAAAATCAGTCAACGATTCGGCTCATAATCATACAACATGTCAGTTTTTAAACCCAAGCTCCCTTAATATTATCCCCAACTTGCCTTGCACCTAAAAAAAATTTTGACTCTAAAATACCAACACATGTACAGAATGCTTAACGGGCATCCGACAAAGCTGTGATAAATCTCTGAATCTTAGCCTTGGCCTGTGCTTTCTCCTTCTCATCTGGACCATCCAGGTCACCAATGTTGTCATGATATTCCTACACATATATCGTAGATAGTTAGATCACAAGCGAAGAATTCGAAAATAATAATATATTTCAAGAACAAAGTAAAATATATATACCTGCAGCACATTCTTGACATCCTTTTTGGTCAGCTTTTGCTGCTTAAGTAACAACTCGATTCTTGCTCTTATCGGAGGATGCCTGCAATTTTGCCAATTGAAATTACAATATTTTTAGTAGAAAATTTCTTATAAACAGAAATATATACACATGTATGTGTTTGTGTATAAGCAAACTTTTTTGGAAAATAGAAAACATAATAATAAAAAAAATATATTCAATTTTCAATTTTAAAATACAAAAAATGGCTAAAATGCAATTTATATCTCTAATTCTCTTTAAAAATTCTAAAAATATACAAAAAAAATTTTGTTTATTTATAAAACTACATGTGTAGCTAAACTTTTAAAAGTGAAAAAAAAAATCATTCGCCTTGGGCGCCTAGGTGCAATTCTCAGGAGAAGAGCATTAAATGCGTTTCTAGTTTCCTGGCGCAATACTTCAGATTTTCTTTCATTATTACTTATTGTAGACTTATTCACATTTAGTGCGCCTAGCACTTTTTGATAACTATGAAAAACATATGAACAAATTAGTTTAATGGTTTGTATGTATATAGTGAAAGAAGTAAAAGTTTTTAAAATTAACCATTATAAAAAAGTCAAATGATTTAGGGTTGTCCTTTTTGTTCTCATGATAATTTAGCCTTCTGTGATGAACCTTTCCCTAAATATATGTGTGTGTGTATGGATATGCAGATATCAGAGATAAGTAAACAGCTTAATCAGAGGTCCAAAGATGACCTAAAATAACTGCAATCAACTGTACCGTCAAAAAGGAAAGAGATTAGAATCCAACAAAAATAGTCTTGTTAATAATGAAAAAGTCAACATGGTCAACTTCTTACCTGAAGATAATAGAGTCACCAGTTTACCCAAACCGCATGCCTGAAAACTTTTAATTTCAAACGTTTTATTTATGATGACACCATGTAATTTATCATATTTTAGTTTGTTATAATTAAAAACATTGAATTATATAAATACTAAAAGTCAAAGAAAGGATACGTATTTGGTAACTGAATATCTTACAAAAATCCTCAGAAAGTAACTTCCGTGGGGTTGGACGTCGCTACTCGGTGGTAAAAATTCTCGTTCTGCTTCTTTTAGTCTCTTCAGTTCGTCTTTCTTTAGGAATTCATATCGTGTGGATTCTTTCATTTTGTATTGAATGAACTCAAAAGGTTTCCTGTTTCAGAAACAAATCGAGTTTAGCAAACAAAAAAAAGTGATGAGACTTGATGTTAGAACATGTCTCGGCCGTATAAATAGTCCGGTTTTGCCAAATCTATACTGAAGTAAGACTTGTCAGTATAAAAGAAAATATAGAACACAACACACAAGCATGCAAATCTATACTCAAATCTTATTCTACACATAACATAACACATGTAACAGATAATGCACATTTTTCAATACTGGCCACATGCATCAAACTCTACTATGTGTGTATGGTCAAACAAATGTAGGCTAAAATATCAATACATAAAGACTTCGAATGTTTGAGATTGAAAAGACCACATAATTGGTATATGAAGACTTTTGGAGCTCCACTTAGGGGTAATGCTGATAGCCAACAACAACATATTTAACACGATAACATCAATCAGAAACATAATGATCATAAAACACACAGGAATTCAAATTCATAGCAAATGTTTGATACAAAGTATGTACAATGAACTATAACTGTATAATAAGTCATGTAATATAAAACTGAATAAATTTAGCATCTAGTATACAACAATTGACAAAGTCTACGGTTTATTTTGTCCTATGTATCTTAGAGGGTAAGCATATAGGGTACGGATAACGACTACATAATGTGTGTTTTCGATTGAGCTTTTCTGAATCGTACATAAACAACTTAAGACGTAGTAGCAGCAAGCATACTTACAGAAAATGCAGATGCGTTGAGGAAGTCGGATCCTATCCAGAAAACGAAAAATCCAATAAGCAATTAGAAAGGAGAAAACAAAATCCAATTAATGAACTTTAAAGCTCTAAAAATTGAAAGAAACAAAACCACTCAGTAAAACCATAGACATATAATCCGCCACAACAAAGGTCAAGGTAAACGCTTATACGCTACTCGTTTCTTTAAAGGCAAATATCAATTTTCAATAATATCCATATAATAAACAAATTGCATATGTAACCACCTTTGATTTAAATAAATACATGCATTTTATACTCACAAACATACGATTTAACAAAGAGTACGTAGCTGTGGCTGCAAACCATCAAGGGTTCCTTACCAAAACAACGAACATGAAGCATCTTTTATAACCATCACAGCCTGCCAACATTGAGTGGATATCCAAACTCCTCACATATGACTTTATAATCATCAAATATTAATTTGTAAAAAAGGATCCAATCACATTATGCCCTATAAAATTGCAAGTCTACTAAACTTGTATCAAACTAAGTAATTGTGCAGCTAAATGTTTCCGAACATGAGCATGAATCTTGGCTTTTTGGTGGAGCATGTTGACCAATTCTTGCAACTCAACTTAGCTTAATAAGGCAAAAACATACATATTCAGATTGTAGACGTGATTCTAATAGCAGATGGCATATTTCATTCATCTGCAATTAACAATAGAAATCATCTAAAAGTTATAATCTTAAACAATTAGAAACATGCTTACATAAACGCAATCGAAAACCAGAAATTAGGGTTTATGACTACACGAGTAACACACAAATATACAACAGATACGGTAAATAAACTCTATTAACAAAGAATTATGATAATTGTTGTAAGCTTAATTATAAACAGAAGGAGATGAGAATTCTAGTAAGGCACTCATTAGGTAGCGGATTTAAGTTTTGAGAGAGCGCGAGAGATTTGGCAAGAGTTTGTTTGTTACATGCAAATTGATGGTGTAAATCGATTGAATTGAAGTGGAAGCGGAGAATCTTTAGCATAATAGTGGGATAATTAGAAACCACTTTGTTGGTGAGGTAAAGGTTGGTGCCCAGATAGGTGTTAATAACAGATAAAACAAACATCACAACCACTGGTCTAATCACGATCAAGGTAGAGGTGAACGGTGGAAGAAGGAACATGGCGGTGGCTGCAAATTTGTTATGACCCGTGTAAGAGTTATTTGGGTCAAACCGGATTAGATCGACGAGAGCTCACAATTTAAAATTCAAGCAATTCTGGTGACTTCAAAAAAAGGGGGAGCGACCACATCGCGACACGTAGGACTTTTATGTCTTCGTTTATATATATTACTATTATAGTTTTTTTATTATTATAAATATATGTTTACTTAATTACTTTTATTCTTTTACTTGAGCCTTTTATCCGTACTGGGCATTCGGCTCATTCTATAAATCTTTTTCATAGCAGGTTCACAGGTTACTCCGGGTGTTGTGTGAAGAGAGAGAAAAAGAATTAAACTCTAGGATTTAAATGTAAAATGCTAGCCACTTTTGTAGCATACTCTAGTTCAGCTGGATTTGACAATTATATAATATGTAAATAATTAACCTTAGGGCTCGGTACTTTTAATATTTAATAGTGGAATGATGTTTTTTGTTTTGAAATACTATGACTTGTGACACGTCACCCATTTGTGGGTGGGGGTATTACAATATCATATTATAGATGTCTTTAAAATCAAATAAACGTAATATTGTTCAATCAACTTATTCTAATAAGAGGAGTAATTCAAACGGTTAGTCATTTTTATTATCTTTATTTACACTTCAAATGTTATATAATAATGGTTTTTTTTCTAAATGTGTAGTGTCAACGCCAAGAGAACCACTGAGTAGTAGTTCGGACGATAACAATTTATTTATAACGCTTTAATTTATAACGCTTTAATACAGTAACATATATTTAAATTTATTCTGTTATGTTATTAGCTTCAAGTTAAAGCTTACATCAAAGGATACAATATACTAAAAACGTGAACTGATGTGCGAAAATATATATATGATAATCACGAATCGCAACTAAGCTTTAAAAACCAAACAATCTATCCTAGTTCACACAAACGGCAAGTGTACCGGTCGCGTATAGCAAAGATGAGGAAAGTCCGGATATCGAACTCGAAGACACGTGAGAACGGCTCAGATTATAAACCCTAATCCAAGTCCTACCTTATAATATTTAATTGATTTTATTATTATTATTATTATTATTTAAACTAATTTAACTAACTTACTTAACTTAACGAAACTAACTAAAAAACTTAACGGCACTAACGGGGCTCTTATCGAATATGGAGAAACGACTACCTAGGCAAAATCCTATTGACAGTTCAACGGCTAACAGAATTAACTAATCACACGGCACTGGGATCTTAAAATAATTAACTAAGGCTCGTTAAAGTTCGCTAGATCACCTCTCGGTCTCACCAACTAACCCTCAAAATCTAAGAAGATTGAATAAATGCACCGGGAAAAAGATTACTAAGGTACCCTAATGACGCATCTCCTCTCGGACTCAACGACACAAAGCCTGCTAAAAATTGGTACTAGCAATTATAGGGATAAAGGGGTAACAATATCTAACTCAATCTAAGACACATATTTAAACGAACAAAGATAAAAATATATACTCTCTTTGATACCACAACAACAACAACACCAACAACAATCATACCCAGTAAAATCTTACTCTTAGTGAAACTATTAGTAAGATATAGGGAATGCATGATTTAGGCAAGCCATACATACATCTCAAGAAATAGAGAGGTTGTTTATAGTGAAATCCATCTTTAGCTCAAAGAAAGACCTGCATGCAAAACATAGTTACACAACCCAAATCATAACCAAGTGAGCATATTTAAAAATTAAATTGTTTAACCCAACAAAAAAACCCTTTTTACTTAAGGCCAAATTTTTCTTTCGCCTTTAGCCCAAATTTTTAAAAATTCTTGGAGACGGCCTTGTCAATATCTATACTCGTGGCTCGTTTGTGAAAGATTGGATATTGCTTTAGGAAGATGGTGTTACGATTATGGGAACATCTGGTACCAAAGCATGAAGTTCCCAAAGAAGATGTGTGATCCACACAACTCTAACAATAGTGTTAGCCATAACATGATATTCTCATTAACAACGACATCATTTTGGCACTTCGTGAAATGAAGTTATCTCCTAGAAAAATTGGAATAATAGTATGTGGATAGTGTAGTTTCAATACGTGAGCACTAAGCCTGAAATACAATGGTTTACCAAAGTTGAAAATTGTCTTAACTTGTTTCTCTTTATGAGCACTAAGCCTAAAATATAGCAAGTTGGAGAACTTGCGTGTTGTGACGGATTGAATTTGATTTGCAAAAGAACCCAAATGTCTCCACTGATTACCTCACAGGAACATCAAAAGTATGTTGGCAAAAGTCTAAGCAACAAAAGTATCGTGACAGAACTCTAAACAACAAAAGTTCATAAGTTGCATTTTAATATATTATATAGAGGTGTAGTCAATACTTATATTTCTAAGACGTTTTTTCTCATTCTTTTTAAGTTGCGAAAAAAATACATAGGCTGAAACAAAAATACAATAGGTATTTGTAGTTGAATTACCAAAGAGCATGAATAAAGAACGGTCGGATTGTGGCATGTGCTCGCGTTTTCATAGTTTGTTTCTGTCTTTTTTTCAGAACAGTTAAGTCACACACTCACTAATCATAATCCTAAATCTACAAGTTTGTCCACTACTAAAGTCAAAACACTAACCACTTCAAAAAATAATACTACGATTTGCATACTTTTTGTTTCTCTTATCTAAAGATGCTATTTCACATAATACTATCCATTTGCAGACCAAAAGCTTAGATATTTATAGATCATTCTCAAGTGATCTCTACATATTTAAACATCTTCCACATCGAAAAAGAGATCATAAATCACAGCAAATTTTAAAAATCAGTGCCTCACATATAACCAAATCTTAAAATCAGTCAACGATTCGGCTCATAATCATACAACATGTCAGTTTTTAAACCCAAGCTCCCTTAATATTATCCCCAACTTGCCTTGCACCTAAAAAAAATTTTGACTCTAAAATACCAACACATGTACAGAATGCTTAACGGGCATCCGACAAAGCTGTGATAAATCTCTGAATCTTAGCCTTGGCCTGTGCTTTCTCCTTCTCATCTGGACCATCCAGGTCACCAATGTTGTCATGATATTCCTACACATATATCGTAGATAGTTAGATCACAAGCGAAGAATTCGAAAATAATAATATATTTCAAGAACAAAGTAAAATATATATACCTGCAGCACATTCTTGACATCCTTTTTGGTCAGCTTTTGCTGCTTAAGTAACAACTCGATTCTTGCTCTTATCGGAGGATGCCTGCAATTTTGCCAATTGAAATTACAATATTTTTAGTAGAAAATTTCTTATAAACAGAAATATATACACATGTATGTGTTTGTGTATAAGCAAACTTTTTTGGAAAATAGAAAACATAATAATAAAAAAAATATATTCAATTTTCAATTTTAAAATACAAAAAATGGCTAAAATGCAATTTATATCTCTAATTCTCTTTAAAAATTCTAAAAATATACAAAAAAAATTTTGTTTATTTATAAAACTACATGTGTAGCTAAACTTTTAAAAGTGAAAAAAAAAATCATTCGCCTTGGGCGCCTAGGTGCAATTCTCAGGAGAAGAGCATTAAATGCGTTTCTAGTTTCCTGGCGCAATACTTCAGATTTTCTTTCATTATTACTTATTGTAGACTTATTCACATTTAGTGCGCCTAGCACTTTTTGATAACTATGAAAAACATATGAACAAATTAGTTTAATGGTTTGTATGTATATAGTGAAAGAAGTAAAAGTTTTTAAAATTAACCATTATAAAAAAGTCAAATGATTTAGGGTTGTCCTTTTTGTTCTCATGATAATTTAGCCTTCTGTGATGAACCTTTCCCTAAATATATGTGTGTGTGTATGGATATGCAGATATCAGAGATAAGTAAACAGCTTAATCAGAGGTCCAAAGATGACCTAAAATAACTGCAATCAACTGTACCGTCAAAAAGGAAAGAGATTAGAATCCAACAAAAATAGTCTTGTTAATAATGAAAAAGTCAACATGGTCAACTTCTTACCTGAAGATAATAGAGTCACCAGTTTACCCAAACCGCATGCCTGAAAACTTTTAATTTCAAACGTTTTATTTATGATGACACCATGTAATTTATCATATTTTAGTTTGTTATAATTAAAAACATTGAATTATATAAATACTAAAAGTCAAAGAAAGGATACGTATTTGGTAACTGAATATCTTACAAAAATCCTCAGAAAGTAACTTCCGTGGGGTTGGACGTCGCTACTCGGTGGTAAAAATTCTCGTTCTGCTTCTTTTAGTCTCTTCAGTTCGTCTTTCTTTAGGAATTCATATCGTGTGGATTCTTTCATTTTGTATTGAATGAACTCAAAAGGTTTCCTGTTTCAGAAACAAATCGAGTTTAGCAAACAAAAAAAAGTGATGAGACTTGATGTTAGAACAAAAAAATAGTCTTGTTAATAATGAAAAAGTCAACATGGTCAACTTCTTACCTGAAGATAATAGAGTCACCAGTTTACCCAAACCGCATGCCTGAAAACTTTTAATTTCAAACGTTTTATTTATGATGACACCATGTAATTTATCATATTTTAGTTTGTTATAATTAAAAACATTGAATTATATAAATACTAAAAGTCAAAGAAAGGATACGTATTTGGTAACTGAATATCTTACAAAAATCCTCAGAAAGTAACTTCCGTGGGGTTGGACGTCGCTACTCGGTGGTAAAAATTCTCGTTCTGCTTCTTTTAGTCTCTTCAGTTCGTCTTTCTTTAGGAATTCATATCGTGTGGATTCTTTCATTTTGTATTGAATGAACTCAAAAGGTTTCCTGTTTCAGAAACAAATCGAGTTTAGCAAACAAAAAAAAGTGATGAGACTTGATGTTAGAACAAAAAAATAGTCTTGTTAATAATGAAAAAGTCAACATGGTCAACTTCTTACCTGAAGATAATAGAGTCACCAGTTTACCCAAACCGCATGCCTGAAAACTTTTAATTTCAAACGTTTTATTTATGATGACACCATGTAATTTATCATATTTTAGTTTGTTATAATTAAAAACATTGAATTATATAAATACTAAAAGTCAAAGAAAGGATACGTATTTGGTAACTGAATATCTTACAAAAATCCTCAGAAAGTAACTTCCGTGGGGTTGGACGTCGCTACTCGGTGGTAAAAATTCTCGTTCTGCTTCTTTTAGTCTCTTCAGTTCGTCTTTCTTTAGGAATTCATATCGTGTGGATTCTTTCATTTTGTATTGAATGAACTCAAAAGGTTTCCTGTTTCAGAAACAAATCGAGTTTAGCAAACAAAAAAAAGTGATGAGACTTGATGTTAGAACAAAAAAATAGTCTTGTTAATAATGAAAAAGTCAACATGGTCAACTTCTTACCTGAAGATAATAGAGTCACCAGTTTACCCAAACCGCATGCCTGAAAACTTTTAATTTCAAACGTTTTATTTATGATGACACCATGTAATTTATCATATTTTAGTTTGTTATAATTAAAAACATTGAATTATATAAATACTAAAAGTCAAAGAAAGGATACGTATTTGGTAACTGAATATCTTACAAAAATCCTCAGAAAGTAACTTCCGTGGGGTTGGACGTCGCTACTCGGTGGTAAAAATTCTCGTTCTGCTTCTTTTAGTCTCTTCAGTTCGTCTTTCTTTAGGAATTCATATCGTGTGGATTCTTTCATTTTGTATTGAATGAACTCAAAAGGTTTCCTGTTTCAGAAACAAATCGAGTTTAGCAAACAAAAAAAAGTGATGAGACTTGATGTTAGAACAAAAAAATAGTCTTGTTAATAATGAAAAAGTCAACATGGTCAACTTCTTACCTGAAGATAATAGAGTCACCAGTTTACCCAAACCGCATGCCTGAAAACTTTTAATTTCAAACGTTTTATTTATGATGACACCATGTAATTTATCATATTTTAGTTTGTTATAATTAAAAACATTGAATTATATAAATACTAAAAGTCAAAGAAAGGATACGTATTTGGTAACTGAATATCTTACAAAAATCCTCAGAAAGTAACTTCCGTGGGGTTGGACGTCGCTACTCGGTGGTAAAAATTCTCGTTCTGCTTCTTTTAGTCTCTTCAGTTCGTCTTTCTTTAGGAATTCATATCGTGTGGATTCTTTCATTTTGTATTGAATGAACTCAAAAGGTTTCCTGTTTCAGAAACAAATCGAGTTTAGCAAACAAAAAAAAGTGATGAGACTTGATGTTAGAACATGTCTCGGCCGTATAAATAGTCCGGTTTTGCCAAATCTATACTGAAGTAAGACTTGTCAGTATAAAAGAAAATATAGAACACAACACACAAGCATGCAAATCTATACTCAAATCTTATTCTACACATAACATAACACATGTAACAGATAATGCACATTTTTCAATACTGGCCACATGCATCAAACTCTACTATGTGTGTATGGTCAAACAAATGTAGGCTAAAATATCAATACATAAAGACTTCGAATGTTTGAGATTGAAAAGACCACATAATTGGTATATGAAGACTTTTGGAGCTCCACTTAGGGGTAATGCTGATAGCCAACAACAACATATTTAACACGATAACATCAATCAGAAACATAATGATCATAAAACACACAGGAATTCAAATTCATAGCAAATGTTTGATACAAAGTATGTACAATGAACTATAACTGTATAATAAGTCATGTAATATAAAACTGAATAAATTTAGCATCTAGTATACAACAATTGACAAAGTCTACGGTTTATTTTGTCCTATGTATCTTAGAGGGTAAGCATATAGGGTACGGATAACGACTACATAATGTGTGTTTTCGATTGAGCTTTTCTGAATCGTACATAAACAACTTAAGACGTAGTAGCAGCAAGCATACTTACAGAAAATGCAGATGCGTTGAGGAAGTCGGATCCTATCCAGAAAACGAAAAATCCAATAAGCAATTAGAAAGGAGAAAACAAAATCCAATTAATGAACTTTAAAGCTCTAAAAATTGAAAGAAACAAAACCACTCAGTAAAACCATAGACATATAATCCGCCACAACAAAGGTCAAGGTAAACGCTTATACGCTACTCGTTTCTTTAAAGGCAAATATCAATTTTCAATAATATCCATATAATAAACAAATTGCATATGTAACCACCTTTGATTTAAATAAATACATGCATTTTATACTCACAAACATACGATTTAACAAAGAGTACGTAGCTGTGGCTGCAAACCATCAAGGGTTCCTTACCAAAACAACGAACATGAAGCATCTTTTATAACCATCACAGCCTGCCAACATTGAGTGGATATCCAAACTCCTCACATATGACTTTATAATCATCAAATATTAATTTGTAAAAAAGGATCCAATCACATTATGCCCTATAAAATTGCAAGTCTACTAAACTTGTATCAAACTAAGTAATTGTGCAGCTAAATGTTTCCGAACATGAGCATGAATCTCGGCTTTTTGGTGGAGCATGTTGACCAATTCTTGCAACTCAACTTAGCTTAATAAGGCAAAAACATACATATTCAGATTGTAGACGTGATTCTAATAGCAGATGGCATATTTCATTCATCTGCAATTAACAATAGAAATCATCTAAAAGTTATAATCTTAAACAATTAGAAACATGCTTACATAAACGCAATCGAAAACCAGAAATTAGGGTTTATGACTACACGAGTAACACACAAATATACAACAGATACGGTAAATAAACTCTATTAACAAAGAATTATGATAATTGTTGTAAGCTTAATTATAAACAGAAGGAGATGAGAATTCTAGTAAGGCACTCATTAGGTAGCGGATTTAAGTTTTGAGAGAGCGCGAGAGATTTGGCAAGAGTTTGTTTGTTACATGCAAATTGATGGTGTAAATCGATTGAATTGAAGTGGAAGCGGAGAATCTTTAGCATAATAGTGGGATAATTAGAAACCACTTTGTTGGTGAGGTAAAGGTTGGTGCCCAGATAGGTGTTAATAACAGATAAAACAAACATCACAACCACTGGTCTAATCACGATCAAGGTAGAGGTGAACGGTGGAAGAAGGAACATGGCGGTGGCTGCAAATTTGTTATGACCCGTGTAAGAGTTATTTGGGTCAAACCGGATTAGATCGACGAGAGCTCACAATTTAAAATTCAAGCAATTCTGGTGACTTCAAAAAAAGGGGGAGCGACCACATCGCGACACGTAGGACTTTTATGTCTTCGTTTATATATATTACTATTATAGTTTTTTTATTATTATAAATATATGTTTACTTAATTACTTTTATTCTTTTACTTGAGCCTTTTATCCGTACTGGGCATTCGACTCATTCTATAAATCTTTTTCATAGCAGGTTCACAGGTTACTCCGGGTGTTGTGTGAAGAGAGAGAAAAAGAATTAAACTCTAGGATTTAAATGTAAAATGCTAGCCACTTTTGTAGCATACTCTAGTTCAGCTGGATTTGACAATTATATAATATGTAAATAATTAACCTTAGGGCTCGGTACTTTTAATATTTAATAGTGGAATGATGTTTTTTGTTTTGAAATACTATGACTTGTGACACGTCACCCATTTGTGGGTGGGGGTATTACAATATCATATTATAGATGTCTTTAAAATCAAATAAACGTAATATTGTTCAATCAACTTATTCTAATAAGAGGAGTAATTCAAACGGTTAGTCATTTTTATTATCTTTATTTACACTTCAAATGTTATATAATAATGGTTTTTTTTCTAAATGTGTAGTGTCAACGCCAAGAGAACCACTGAGTAGTAGTTCGGACGATAACAATTTATTTATAACGCTTTAATTTATAACGCTTTAATACAGTAACATATATTTAAATTTATTCTGTTATGTTATTAGCTTCAAGTTAAAGCTTACATCAAAGGATACAATATACTAAAAACGTGAACTGATGTGCGAAAATATATATATGATAATCACGAATCGCAACTAAGCTTTAAAAACCAAACAATCTATCCTAGTTCACACAAACGGCAAGTGTACCGGTCGCGTATAGCAAAGATGAGGAAAGTCCGGATATCGAACTCGAAGACACGTGAGAACGGCTCAGATTATAAACCCTAATCCAAGTCCTACCTTATAATATTTAATTGATTTTATTATTATTATTATTATTATTTAAACTAATTTAACTAACTTACTTAACTTAACGAAACTAACTAAAAAACTTAACGGCACTAACGGGGCTCTTATCGAATATGGAGAAACGACTACCTAGGCAAAATCCTATTGACAGTTCAACGGCTAACAGAATTAACTAATCACACGGCACTGGGATCTTAAAATAATTAACTAAGGCTCGTTAAAGTTCGCTAGATCACCTCTCGGTCTCACCAACTAACCCTCAAAATCTAAGAAGATTGAATAAATGCACCGGGAAAAAGATTACTAAGGTACCCTAATGACGCATCTCCTCTCGGACTCAACGACACAAAGCCTGCTAAAAATTGGTACTAGCAATTATAGGGATAAAGGGGTAACAATATCTAACTCAATCTAAGACACATATTTGCACGCAAAACTAAACCGAACAAAACCAAAACTCGCTCTCGCGCAATTCTAACCTAACCGAATAAAGACGCGAGACAAACCGACTCCCTATTACCTCTCGGTCTCAAGGAAGGTGAAACTATTGAATTTTAATAATTAATCACACTCAAGATTCTTTGGTAGCGCTAACCACAAATAGATCAAAAACACCAAGTTTAAGACCTAACCGAATAACCCTAACCGAACGATACAAAATCAATCAATCAAGGCAATAAGGGGAATCAAATGCAAAAATTATATAAAAACAATAACTAACACATCAAAGATCAAATTAAATAAAGTTTTTTATTAATAATACGTCGTGTACCTAGTCAAAACCAAATAAACCTTCAAACAAAATCAATATTCATCTCAATCTAGGCAGTGCAAATAGTTTAGCTACTCATACTCAACAAAAAACAACTAAAAATAAAAGTAAATAATAAAAGTATGCAACATGTTCATGATCATGGAATAAGAAATACAAATCCAAATACTTAAACAAGCCAAATACAATTACAAACCTCAATTCCTGTTGCTTTAAAAACAACTCCCAAATGGCCTTGTAAAACCTCTCACGTGTGCATAGTAGCTCCAAAGAGAAAATTAATAGTTTCTTCTTGTTTGAAGACAAATGGCCAACCACAATTGTCACCAAACTCTTTTTTATATTTTTCTGAGATGATTTCCGATTGGACAAGAGGTAGGTGAGTCTTAGGTTTTGTTTCTTTTTTTTCACTGTCGTGCGCTGCTCCTCCTCTAGCTTAGGGTTCTTTTAATTTTTATATTATAACATATATACTCATGCAAGGCTTCACACAAATGGGTTCAGACCGGGCTTTAACTTGGTTCTTCAAAATTTGATCATAAAAGCCCTTTTAAGTCTTCAAAAACCCGATCATTTTCTCTTTTAAAACTCGTCACCTACACAAAATAATAAACTTTGTAAGATCAAGTTAAAACGAGTTAAAAACATTATTTATTATTTAAAAAAGATGATTAAATGATACGGAAAAATAAGTGTGTTTTACAACACATCAAACATCCCCACACTTAAGACTTTTTCGTCCTGAAAAATAAATCTACACAGGATCATAACCAAGTGAAAACAACAAACTCTCAGATTATTTAACATTACTAAAGCACAAGAAACAGCTCAACATATTAACCGCGACTGCCGATATTGTTGTCCACTTAAATCCAGCCACTAACCAATCAAGCCCCCCTTTGCATTAAGCATTTTAATTCCAAAAAAACGAGGCTACACCTACCCCATCTCCGACAAAGAGAGCTAGAAAAACTAGAGTTGAAGCAAACTTGTTCGACAAATCACCATAAGCTAAGGACTCGTTGATGGTACTAATTAGATGCACTTGGTGAAATTTGATGGATGAATGATCATGTGGAGGCCGTATGAGCTATTCCTAAATATTATTAGATTGATATTTATTGACTAAGAACATTCGAGCCCCAATAGTCTATCCTCAGAGTCACCATCCCCAAGGTAACACGTAAACTTTAAGTCCCGTCTACTATGTGCATCTTTGGCCTCTTTTACTAACTTTAAAGAATGCTTCTTTGGCATTTTACAATACATAACTTTCTTCACAAGCATTTTCTTTTCTTGAACAACTTTTAATAATACACATAACTTTCAAAACATACTTCTCTTTTTTCTCTTTTTTTTATCTTTTTTTTTCAATCTTTTATATCACCCTTAAATATATAACTATTTCTAAGCTCGTAAAAATATGGACATGTGGTGGTGTGCTGTTTTGAGTGTATCCAAGTATAATCATCTCAAAGTTTTCAGATTATGGTAATTCTCCCTAAGCATCGAAATTCGGTTTCACCGTTTTTCAAATTATTATATATATAAAAAAATTTGCTAAAGAGAACTATCAAAGCTAATTGGGCCTACCAACACATCCCAAATCAGATATGCAAACCATCTCTTTTATTATTATTATTATTATTATTATTATTATTATTATATTTTTTTTAAAGTTCCGAGATCTTGTTAACACAACGGTAATAATATTATTTCCTGCTAACGTAGAACAAAAACAATTTTCCTGCTTAACGGTAATAATATTATTATATTTCAAGGGACATTTCCTTTAAACTTTTTTTTTATTATTAATTTTTTTTATTTAGTCGCCCTAGTCACTTTCAGTTTTCGAGTAATGGCTATCCCGTATGTCTACAAGTAGATAACAGGACCTAACATATCTAAGAATATGTCCATCAAACTTGTGTAACCGACATAATTTTCAGCGAAAGCGTGCAAAAGTTTTATTATAATTTAATTTTATTTTTAAAATTTTTTTTTTTGCTACAACTAAGTGAAATAAACTCCCATCCCCACACTTAGAACGAAATTGTCCTCTATGAGAACAAGGAAAAGATATAAAATAAAACAAAAATAAAACTTAAAATTATCAAGAATAAAACAAAGAATGGGTTACTTCCCTGGTTTGTATGCAAAATCTTCAATAGCTGTGTATCAATCGATCGACCCGTATAGCAATTCATTCGGCCGCAACCCCAGAAGAACCAGTTCCAAAACGCCAAAAGAGTTGCCATGCGCATAATAAACCTGCAATAACTCAAACTCGCTCGCATGTAGCGGCGTACAAAGCAGAAAACAAAAACATAAGAAATAAACATATTTTTGTGTTTTTGAATTTTTTTATTTTTTTTTAATTTATAATTTTAATTTTTTTAAATTTTTTTATTTTATTTTATTAAATAAAAAAAAGTAAAATAAATAAAACATATAATACATACTATACAACTCGAGCTGTCTCCCAAGTGATGCATCCAATACGTCTAAGCCTCGGTGAATGAGTCAAGGTAGAATACCTCGACTGTCTGATCAGCTTCCGGCTCGCCAATGTAGTGCTTCAACCTGTGACCGTTCACCTTAAACTTCCAGCTTTCGTCTTCAATCTCAATTGTGCCATACGGGAATACCTTAGTAATGGTGAACGGGCCTGACCATCGGGAATTCAGCTTTCCCGGAAATAATCATAATCAGGAATTATATAGCAAAACCCGATCCCCACACTTGAACTGTTTATCACCTCTTAACTTCCTATCATGCAGCTCTTTGATCTTCAACTTATAATTATACGAATGTGCATAGGCATGATCGCGGAGTTCCTTTAACTCATGTATCTGATGGAAACGGTTATCTCTAGCAGTCAAAAGATCAAGGTTAACTATTTGAAGCGCCCAAGAAGCACGGTGCTCCAACTCAACAGGAAGATGGCATGCTTTCCCATAAATCATCCGAAACGGTATGGAACCGGTCGGAGTTTTGTACGCTGTACGGAAATCCCACAAAGCATCATCTAATGTCGGACCAATCCTTTCGGTTTAGCCCAACCGTCTTCTCAAGAATGCATATGATGCCCCGGTTACTCACTTCCACCTGTCCACTGGTCTATGAGTAGTAGGCAGTCGCAAGCAGATGGGTGACCCCATAGCGTTGCAATGCCTTCTCCATCTGCGCGTTGCAGAAGTGAGTACCTCGATCGCTGATCAAGGCTTTCGGTACACCAAAACGAGAAAAAAGATTTTTCAGAAATCTCACTAAAACTCGGGCGTCGTTAGTGGGCAAGGCCTTGGCTTCGACCCAATTGGAGGCGTAATCAACTGCCACGAGTATGTACTTGTTCCCTCTAGACGACGGGAACGGTTCCATAAAATCAATACCCCAAATGTTAAAAACCTCGCAAAACTGAATAGCAGTTTGAAGCATCTCATTTCGGGATGAGATGTTACCGACACGTTGGCATCGGTCACAGCTTTTAACAAACACATGAGCATCATTGAAAATCGAAGGCCAATAGAATCCTGAATCGAAGACCTTCTTAGCCAGTAAGAACAGCACCATGATGACCTCCTGTTAGTCCCTCATGACAGTGGCTCAAAATCCATCACCCCTCTTCAACATCCACACATCTCCTCACCAGCTGATCAGCACCTATACGAAATAGGAACGGGTCGTCCCAGATGTAGAACTTTACGTCAGCAAAGAATTTCTTCTTTTGCTGGTGAGACATCCTCTTAGGGAGGGAGCCATCGAAGAGGAAGTTTGTGATATCGGCAAACCATGGGTAGCCGTCATGCTGGGCTCTGACAAACATGAGATTCTCTATCAGGAAATGGTCATTAATGATGACCCCAACATCTCCAATCTCGGCTCTCTCAAGACATGACAAGTGATGGGCCGCTATATTCTCGGCTCCCTTTTTATCACGGATTTCAATATCAAACTCCTGAAGCAGCAGGATCCAACGGATAAGACAAGCCTTAGCATCCTTATTGCTGAAAAAATAACGAATGGCAGCATGGTCCCCTCTAGACGACGGGAACGGTTCCATAAAATCAATACCCCAAATGTTAAAAACCTCGCAAAACTGAATAGCAGTTTGAAGCATCTCATTTCGGGATGAGATGTTACCGACACGTTGGCATCGGTCACAGCTTTTAACAAACACATGAGCATCATTGAAAATCGAAGGCCAATAGAATCCTGAATCGAAGACCTTCTTAGCCAGTAAGAAAAGCACCATGATGACCTCCTGTTAGTCCCTCATGACAGTGGCTCAAAATCCATCACCCCTCTTCAACATCCACACATCTCCTCACCAGCTGATCAGCACCTATACGAAATAGGAACGGGTCGTCCCAGATGTAGAACTTTACGTCAGCAAAGAATTTCTTCTTTTGCTGGTGAGACATCCTCTTAGGGAGGGAGCCATCGAAGAGGAAGTTTGTGATATCGGCAAACCATGGGTAGCCGTCATGCTGGGCTCTGACAAACATGAGATTCTCTATCAGGAAATGGTCATTAATGATGACCCCAACATCTCCAATCTCGGCTCTCTCAAGACATGACAAGTGATCGGCCGCTATATTCTCGGCTCCCTTTTTATCACGGATTTCAATATCAAACTCCTGAATCAGCAGGATCCAACGGATAAGACAAGCCTTAGCATCCTTATTGCTGAAAAAATAACGAATGACAGCATGGTCCATGTAGACGACTGTTTTGGACAAAACAAGATATGACCTAAACTTATCAAATGCAAACACCACAGCTAACAACTCTTTCTCGGTGGTAGTGTAATTCTCCTGAGCACCGTTTAGGGTCCGACTCGCATAGTAGATCAGGTGGAAGTGCTTCTCCTTCCACTGTCCAAGCACTGTTCCAACGGCATATTCGCTCGCGTCGCACATCAATTCGAATGGCACAGACCAGTCGGGAGCAATCATGATCGGGGCGTTAACAAGTTTGTCTTTTAGAAGATCAAACACCTCGATACACTGTTCAGGGAAGACGAATGGAGTGTCTTTCTCTAGTAGCTTGGTCATCGGTCTCGCAGTTTTTGAGAAATCATTGATGAACCGGCAATAGAAACCAGCATGACCTAAGAAGCTATGTATGGATCTCACAGAAGTGGGCGAGGGAAGATTAGAAATAGTTTCAATTTTAGCTCGATCGACCTCGATCCCCGCACTCGAGATTCTATGTCCTAGAACGATGCCCTCGCGTACCATGAAGTGACACTTCTTCCAGTTGAGTACTAGCTTGGTGTCGACGCAACGAGCCATCATCCTATCAAGGTTGGAAAGACAATGATTAAAAGAATTCCCGAAGACAGAAAAATCATCCATGAAGACCTCCATGGAATCCTCGATCATGTCGTGAAAGATCGCCACCATACATCGCTGGAAAGTAGCTGGAGAGTTACAGAGTCCAAAGGGCATGCGCTTATAGGCTAACGTGTCGTAGGAGCAGGTGAATGTGGTTTTCTCCTGATCATCGGGAGAGATCAGGATTTAGAAATACCCGGAGAAACCATCCAGAAAACAGTAGTACTGCTGACCCGCCAAACGCTCAAGCATCTGATCAATGAAGGTTAGAGGAAAGTGATCTTTCCGAGTGTCACACCCCGACCAAAGGCAGTGGAACATGCCGGGGTGTAACGATTGCCCATAAGCACATGACACTATTAAAGTGATAGTATTTAATAAACTCATTTCATTTCACAACATCGAAAATGTCACATAACAATATTCATAACAAGTCATAACAAAAATATAGCAAATCAAATATTGTTCATTTTTGCTAATATCCTAATGGTATTCGTGACGTTTTCTTCAATCATCCAAAATCGATCAAGATGTAAACCTGTAACATTTCATAAAATAAAGTTTGTCAACACAAAGGTTGGTGAGCAATTCATAAGTTTGAACATGTAGATATATAGTAATAAAGATCCACAAAACTAGTATATGAAACAATAAATAAAAGCCATAATTTGGATAAAATCGCTAATAGAATTACGTTAGCGACACCTAACTATAAGAGGATACCAAATAGTCTATGATTTAATAGATTATTGTTAATTTCATTACGTTAAGGACACCTTGCTATAAGGGGATGCCAAGGTAGTCTAGGATTTATAGATTCAACCAAACGAAAGTGGTACACATAGGCATATAAGTATAGAACACCAAATCGAGCAAGTATTTAAGTAAAGTATACAACAATGTTTGTGGTTTAAGATTCAAGTATAAAGCATTTGATTTGAATAAGTATGAAATTTCACCCCAAAACAAAAGATAGAAAACGGGGTATGAAGTTGCTCACGTGCAAGTAATAAACTTAAAAGATTGATTATTTGGAGATTTGCCGGAACGACGAGTTTAACGTATGAAGCCTAAATAAAAGAAAGTCTTGAATTTAGAAAGGTTGTCTTGAAGATCTTTAAATAAAATAATTGTTGCAAAAAGTAAACAATTGAAGTTCAAGGTTTATAATGTAACTATTTAAGAATTTATAATAATAACCCTTTAAAGAATGTAAGTTTGCTCGAATCCGGGTTTATCTAACCTTAATGTTTACTTACCCTATGTTAAGTAATAAGGTGGGAAAAATGCTAAAATGCAAGTTCCATTGGGACAAAGATACTAAAACGGGTCTTTAACGAGTGTTCGGGTTGTTGGTTTGGGTCTTGATAATTGGTCAAACCCAAAGTCAACTTCCCAAAATAATGAATGTTATGAGATAACTCAATAAAACTTAATAAGACTTAACCAAGTATGTAGATCAATAGTTTTAGAACTAACAACGTACGTTAAGCGAGTGTTCGGTTTTGTCGGTCCAAACTTTGTTATGAGATCAACTTGGATCCAAAAATTCCAAGTACTTGTGAAAATAATTAAAATCAGTTTGTAAACTATTTTTAAATATATATACAAGTCTTGATAGTTAAAAACACACTTGTGTGTCTTAAGCGAGTAAATCTCACAATAAGTTCATAGATGAATTCCACATACCCTTACATCATAGATCTTGTATAATAATATACAAATGAAAATATTTAAGTTTTATAACCAAAAAGTTAATAACAAAGTCTTTAAACAAAAGTTCGGTTTATAGTTCGGATCTAGTTTTGGGTTAAGACCGAGTTTAGAATCTACTAACTCATAACCATAGAAATGAGCAGAAGTTAAGCATAAATAATATGTATAAACAAGTTATATAAGTTTTTTATATATCAAGAACACGAAGTCCTCCATGAAGCCTTGCCTTACAAGGTCCGAAACCTCACCGATCGGAACCGGAGAAGTAACTACCAAAGGTAACAAGGGGCATGATATTATATATATGTTGTGCCACCATAAACAAGATTAATAAGACTACATAAGCTAATTAGAAAGAAAGAAATAACTCAGTTTGAGTTTAGAATCTACTAACTCATAACCATAGAAATCATAAAATGACTTTATAAACTTAGATCAAACATTAAAACATGTTTAAACAAGTATTTAACAAAAGCTAGTAAGCAAAGTTCGGTTTACAGTTTAGAGCTATTTGCAGTTAAACCGAAGCATAGACCCTCAAACTCATAACCATGGAACTTGTAAATAAACTAAAATGAGCAGAAGTTAAGCATAAATAATATGTATAAACAAGTTATATAAGTTTTTTATATATCAAGAACACGAAGTCCTCCATGAAGCCTTGCCTTACAAGGTCCGAAACCTCACCGATCGGAACCGGAGAAGTAACTACCAAGGTAACAAGGGGCGTGATATTATATATATGTCGTGCCACCATAAACAAGATTAATAAGACTACATAAGCTAATTAGAAAGAAAGAAATAACTCAGTTTGACTTTTAAAAGTCAAACCTTCAAGAACACACTAAAATTAACCTTAAGATCTTTGTATTTGGGAGAGAAAATTGAGATGTAGCAGGCGTAAATGAGGGGGGAGGGGGGAGTGTGTATATATAGGGAAATGAGTTGGGTCAAATATGGATGATAATATCAAGAGGTTGCATGAAAATGGGTCAAAAACAAACACAAAACAACAAAACTTTCGGCTGCAGACCTGATGGTCCGTCGCGCTACGCGACCACCAAAGGTGTGCACGGCGCGACGGGGTTGGTTTCCTGATTTTTAAGCGTTTTAAAGACCGAATTGAATGTTTTCAAGACCCAATAAGTGTAAAACAATATTGTAACATAAAATCCATCATTTTTATTATATCATAAGCTTCGGTTTACAAAATGGGTCGGTTTACATCAATAAAGTTTACAAAACGAATACGAATAGAGACCCGAAAATTGACGAATGTCACACCTAGTGGCATCGTTCAGTCTGCGGTAGTCGATGCAGACTCTCCAACCGGCCACGGTCCTAGTGGGAATAAGCTCGTTCCGTTCATTGGTGACAACAGTCATGCCACCCTTCTTGGGAACCACTTGGACCGGACTCACCCAGGCGCTATTAGAGATGGGAAAAATGATTCCCGCATCAAGGAGTTTAATGATTTCTTTCTTAACAGCCTCTAGCATTTTCGGATTAAGCCTCCGTTGAGGCTAAACGACGGATTTGAAATTATCCTTCATGAGGATTTTATGAGTGCAGAACGATGGATTAATCCCTTTGATGTCGATAATCTTCCATGCTATCCCCTCCTTATGCGCTTTCAGCACCTTCAACAACTTCAACTTCTCGACCTCCGTTTAGGCAGACGCGATGATGACGGGTAGCTTCCTCTCTTCGTCCAGAAACGCATACTCCAAATGATCGGGTAGATCCTTAAGTTCTAAGAAAGGAGAAGGGCTCTCAACGGAAGGTTGGTCTCTTGGATCGTCTCGCACGATCTCAACAGCTAACTCTGAATCTAGGGGTGGTGATACTGTGTCATCCATCAATGGTTGAGTGGTCATGGCAACCATCTCGACCTCTGAAATCTCCCTATCAAGAATCTGTGGGTCCAAGGTAGGTCCTCCACAGATGTCAGTGAAAAATTCCCGCACATGCGATACGATGGTGTCAACAAAATACAGGGAGTCGTCCGCCGACTTAGGGTGCTTGAGTGACTGTCTTACGTCAAATGTGACGTTATCATCCCCAACTCTCAGAATCAGTTTGCCCTCACGGACGTCGATCAATTCCTATGCGGTGGCAAGGAATGGTCGGCCTAAAATGAGAGGGATACTATCCTCCTCATTCATATCCAGAATGACAAAGTCAACCGGGAAGATGAACTTGTCGATACGAACAAGCATGTTCTCGACCACCCCTCGCGGGTATTTCACAGAACGATTAGCAAGTTGGATACTCATTCGGGTTGGCCTCGGCTCGCCAAGACCCAACTTATTGAACACAGAATACGGCATGAGATTGATGCTGACCCCAAGGTTGGCCAAAGCATGTCGAACCGTATCATTGGCTAAGATGCAGGGAATTGTGAAACTCCCAGGATCAATCCTGACCTGAACTCCCCTACCCGAATAGATTCATTCGACGCTAGTTTTGGTATTGGGCTTGGTAGCCACTGGCTTGTCCCCCTCGATAGTTATTCTGATTTCCCCAGCCAGTGTTCCCGCCGAAGGCGGGGTTTTGATATCTCAAGAGGTTGTTGACGAAGTCAACCTCCTCCTGATTGCTACCCGGCTTAACAGGACAGTCAATGGTGTCGTGACCCCATCGGCAAACCTCACACTTCACGACGCTCTTAGCAGTAAGATCTCTAACAAGTTTGATCAAAGCATCAATCGGCGCCTGCATGCTAGTGTTTGAATCGACCTGAAGTACTCCTGTTGATGACGTGGAAGAATTTCTGCCCCTGTGCCCCTCGTAGCTCACTGCTAGAACATCAAAAAGGACGACGCACTCATCGGGATCTTTGTTCTTAAGGAGGTTCCCATTAGCAGTCTGGTTCAACATCTCTCTCACGTGCTGTGTGGCTCCATTGTAGAATTTCTCGATGAGCATCCACTTGTCTAAACAGTGGTGAGGACAACTAAGAAGGAGGTCCTTGAATCTTTCCCAAACTTCCCCGAAAGACTCGTCGGACCTCATGCGGAAGGAACAAATCTCCTCACAGAATCGAGTGGATTTAGATGGCGGAAAGAATTTGGTCATGAATTTCTCTTAAGGCCCGCCCAAGTGGTGATGGATCCAGCAGGTAGTGACTTCAGCCATTTGTAGGCTTTGACGGTGAGTGAGAAGGGAAAAAGACGGAGATAGATGGCTTCATCGTTCATGTTGCCGATATTGAAAGTTTCGCAGATTTGAACAAACATATCGATGTGGTTTGAAGGATCTTCGCTCTCTAGCCCTTCGAAATGGAGTGCTGTTTTGATGAGTTGCATGACGTGGGCAGGAATGGACTAGTTGCCAGCGGCGGCACCGTTCGGTAAATTGATGCTCGAATGAGGATTCGTTGTCGGTCTACCATAGCCAGCTACTACTCTCCTAGGCGGTTGGTCACCCATGCTCCTATCCCTAGAAGAAGCGGAAGAAGAAGAATTAGAACCTGTCAGTGAAACAGAATGCTCTCTCTCGGGCTCGACTTTCTCGGTATTGTCAGTCGTTTCAAGCTTCGGCGGTCCTTGTGAGCGGGTACGACGCATACGACTAGAAAAGAAAAAACTAAAATTAACTAGGCTAAAATTAAACTAAAAACAAATTAAAACAAATAAGCAAGTAAAATAAAAACAGGTAACTCCCCAAACTCGGGTCGTTCTCTAATCGCCTCAAACCGTGTCTCTGGCAACGGCGCCAAAAACTTGATGTGCGAAAATATATATATAATAATCACGAATCGCAACTAAGCTTTAAAAACCAAACAATCTATCCTAGTTCACACAAACGGCAAGTGTACCGGTCGCGTATAGCAAACATGAGGAAAGTCCGGATATCGAACTATAAGACACGTGAGAACAGCTCAGATTATAAACCATAATCCAAGTCCTACCTTATAATATTTAATTGATTTTATTATTATTACTATTATTATTATTATTATTATTATTATTTTTAAAACTAATTTAACAAACTTACTTAACTTAACGAAACTAACTGAAAAAGTTAACGGCACTAACGGGGCTCTTAACGAATATGGAGAAACGACTACCTAGGCAAGAATCCTATTGACAGTTCAACGGCTAACAAAATTAACTAATCACACGACACCGGGATCTTAAAATAATCAACTAAGGCTCGTTAAAGTTCGCTAGATCACCTCTCGGTCTCACCAACTAACCCTCAAAAATCTAAGAAGATTGAATAAATGCACCGGGAAAAAGATTACTAAGGTACCCTAATGACGCATCTCCTCTCGGACTCAACGACACAAAACCCCCTAAAAATTGGTACTAGCAATTATAGGGATAGGGGTAACAATATCTAACTCAATCTAAGACACATATTTTGCACGCAAAACTAAACCGGACAAAACCAAAACTCGCTCTCGCGCAATTCTATCCTAACCGAATAAAGATGCCAGACAAACCGACTCCCTATTAACTCTCGGTCTCAAGGAAGGTGAAACTATTGAATTTTAATAATTAATCACACTCAAGATTCCTATGGTAGCGCTAACTACAAATAGATCAAAAACACCAAGTCTAAAACCTAACCGAATAACCCTAACCGAACGACAAAAAATCAATTAATCAAGGCAATAAGATGAATCAAATGCAAAAATTATATAAAAACAATAACTAACACATCAAAGATCAAATTAAATAAAGTTTTTTAATAATAATACGTCGTGTAACTAGTCAACACCAAATAAACCGTCAAACAAAATCAATATTCATCTCAACCTAGACAGTGCAAATAGTTTAGCTACTCATACTCAACGAAGAACAACTAAAAGTAAAAGTAAAAATAAAAGTATTCAACATGTTCATGATCATGGAATAAGAAATACAAATCCAAATACTTAAACAAGCCAGATACAATTACAAACCTCAATTCCTGTTGCTTTAAAAACAACTCCCAAATGGCCTTGTAAAACCTCTCACGTGTGCACAGTAGCTCCAAAGAGAAAATTAATAATTTTCTTCTTGTTTGAATACAAATGGCCAACCACAATTGTCACCAAACTCTTTTATTTTTTCTGAGATGATTTCCGATTGGACAAGAGGTAGTTGAGTCTTAGGTTTTGTTTCTTTTTTCTCACTGTTGTGCGCTACTCCTCCTCTAGCTTAGGGTTCTTTTAATTTTTATATTATAACATATATATTCAGGCTTCACACAAATGGACTCGGGCAGGACTTTAACTTGGTTTTTCAAAATTTAATCATAAAGGCCCTTTTAAGTCTTCAAAAACCCGATCATTTTCTCTTTTAAAACTCGTCACCTACACAAAATAATAAACTCTGTAAGATCAAGTTAAAACGAGTTAAAAACATTATTTATTATATAAAAAATAATAAAAAGATGATAAAATGGTACGGAAATATAAGTGTGTTTTACAACACATCATGAATATACATTACTACCTCGCGCGTTGCGGCAGAGTGGGTAAAATGCGTTACATGTTCGAATCTATCGCTTTTTGTGACGGGCACGCGACGAGAACTTAGTTGATATCAGTTCGATTCGTTATGGTAAAATTTTTGTGACAAAAGTTTCATTACCAGATGGGCCAAAGAGTATATATGTGAAACTAAATTTGAGGGGTAAAAAATATATAAGTGTAAAAACCTTTATGTCAAAAGTCTAATAAACCAAAGTTTGTGATAAAAGTTGAAAGGCTAAAAGGGTAATTATTTGAAATCATTGTGATAAAATTATATGGAAATAAACTATAGTTTTTACATTTTTAAATGCATATATAATTCTCGTGCAATGGTTAATTGTACATCATGTAGGAAGATTTGGACATTGATGAATAGTAAATGTGCGAGTGTAGGAAATAATGGTTTTTAATATACACATTATATATATATAGGGGATGGTTTAAGAGAGAAGTCATTTATTACGAGAAGTGCGAGAAGTTAATTACAACCCTTGATTGTGTTTGATCTAAGGCCTACATTGAAAATGGCAATCTTGTAATATTAAGATGTCTAGTTTTAATGATTTTTAAAGGAAAATGGTGGTTTAGTATTTTTTTTGTTCTTTATATTACAACATATAATACAATCATAGGGTAAAGTTAAAATACAAAGGACGACAAAAATGAGAATAGTGAGAAGGAATCCAGTCCATTGATTTTAGATTTGAATGAATGAGATTAATTTAATAAATAAAAATTGATGGAAAGGGCATAAAGGTAATAACCCACATTTGTTGACTTTCTTACTCCACATGCAAGGCACATGTCAATTCCCCCATCATTTTAAAATGTCCATAACTTTTTCATACGACATTATTTTTAATAAAAAAAATTCATCATAATAATAAGCGTTTTTTATCTTTAATATGAGTATCATATTGTTACATAAAAATAAAAAAAAATTAATGGGTTTTTTTAATTGTGTTTTTTTGTTGTTCATTGTGTCTTTTAGTTGAGTTTTCATATGAATTGTATTATAGATTTTGATCATTATATTTTTCAATTGGTATATTAAATACAAAAATTAAAACAAAGATTACGTCATTGTGTCGTTTTGTTAGTCATTAACTTTTAGTCATTGTGTAATACGTTGATTGTCTTTTATTCGGATTGACATATGACAAATTCATTTAATTTGAGAAAAATAGTATTGTGTTCATTGTATATTACGTTCAAGTCATTGTGTAATATGTTGTTTCCATTGTGTTTTACTTTTCAAGTCATTGTGTTATATATATATATTCACCATTGTGTCTTACGTTTAGGTCATTGTGTTATACGTATTCACCATTGTGTCTTACGTTTTAGGTCATTGTGTTATACGTATTCACCATTATGTTTTACGTTTCAAGTTATTGTGTAACATGTATTAATCATTTTGTTTTATGTATTAGATAATTTGTTATTTTATCATTATTTTTACATATTATTATTACACAACGGTGTTATTAGTATTTAAAAAAACATAATGATGAGTTGAAAGACACAATGACGAAAAAACACAATAACGAAAAAAGACACAATGGTATGTGAAAAGACACAATGACAAAAAAAAGACACAATGATAAGCGAAAAGACACAATGGTATGCGAAAAGACATAATGACGAAAAAAGACACAATGATAAGCGAAAAGACACAATGACGAAAAAACACACAATGATAAGCGAAAAGACATAATGGTGTGCAAAAAGACACAATGACGAAAAAAGACATATTGATAAGTGATGTGCTACAAGTAGTCAAATAATTATTAACTAAATTATGCTAATCTAGACACTAAGTAATAATTCTAGACTCTTAACTTAACTAAAACTACTAACCGGCAAGTGAACCGGTCGACTCTAGTACAGCTAAGTAAGTCCGAATATCGAACCCACGAGACTCTTTAAATTACGTTAACTAGCTAACTTAGACTTAACTATTGACACGACTATTTATTTATTATTATTGAAGGGGATTTTACTAATAACTATATTTAACTAATTAATAAAACTTAAGACGACTTAAATCTAGAGTTAATTCAAATGATGACGAACAACCACCTAGGCTAGAATCTCCAACGTATCAATTATCAAATGGTTGGAAAATGCTAAGTTATGGAACCGGGATCTTAAACTATTCAATTAATGGGAAACCGAACAGGACCCTTGACCATTCTCAAGAAGACACCTATGGAATCCTAATAAGCTATTAAAATTACCGGTTTTAATTAGACTCCCTTACGGTCGCTAATTTATTTTATGACAAATACCTCTACAAGAAATCCTACCTTACAGCGCGGAAATCAAAGGTAGTTTATAGAATTCACTCAACTAGATAGACATGGAAAATAAACCAAACCTACACGGACTCCTTACAGAGAACTAAATCTAGTAATTCATTAACCAAGACATATCACATAATCTATCACCTCACAGCTATTTAGATTAGCAGCACACATAAATCTACTTGATTAATTATTATTGTTCCTATGGTATTATTGCAAATCAACCATAAACTAGTTAAAAACATACAGTAGATGACCTAACAGAATCCAATTATATGACAAACAATTACCAAGGAAATTGTGAAACAATAAAACTCATCAAACAATCCTAAGCACACATATGCATCAAACGAAATAAAAATAAATCTCTTACTTAATCATAAACCATGGACAAAAGCAAAATCCAAACCAAAATCTAACGTAAACAAAAGTTCATCATAAGCCTAGGTGGTGTAAGGGTTTAGCCAACAACCATACTCGATAACAAAAGAAAATAAATTGGTTCAAATAATGAATTCATAAAGATAATAATAAATTCAAACCAATAATAATGATGTTTGATTGAGTATGTGTTGAACCTGGACGCTCTCTGCTCAAACCAGCCCTTCCCTCTTGCGTTGAACTCCTCCGCAGGGTAGCCACCTCAATTTGACTAATAATAATATATCACGGCTCCCAATCAGGCGACCCCTTTTATTGTTGTGCAAGTCTTTACAAATTTAATCCCACCGCCTTGTTATTTCTCTTAGTGTACGTGGGCTGATATTTGGACCCCTTATCAAATATTATGTAGACCACTTATAAAGTTTTCAAGTAATTAATTGTTGGCCTTTTCCATGCTTCACGTGGCCTCATCCCAATTAATGCTTTGCATTTTGTTACATGTATTAACAATTTACATATTAATAACATTTAAGTCATATTTTGATGATATAAAAATCTAACTAATTCATCATAACACATTGGAATCCCACGACACAACCAAATGATGAAATTAATTATCTTAAAGACTATTAAATCACTTTCAATGACTTTTACTATGAATATCAATTTATAAAAAAAGATGATTAATAGTTGCTAAGTCAATTTATTCATTCGTCTTAAATTTAAGATAAATACTTCATATTAGCTTGTTTGAACTTGAAATCTTTTAAGTCTGAATATGAACCATAAACGAATGTGCTTTAATAAAATAGCCTCAAAACTACTTAAAAGTGTATGAAATATTAACATTATAATGTGTGTAATTTAGATGATATCAATAAGCGAAAAGACACAATAATGTGCGAAAAGACACAATGGTGTGCAAAAAGACATAATGACGAAAAAAGACACAATGATAAGCGAAAAGACACAATGGTGTGCGAAAAGACACAATGACGTAATTTTTGTTTTAAATTTTATATAACAAAAATTATACTCATATTAAAGATAAAAAAACGCTTGTTATTATGATTAATTTTTTTTTAAATATCATACGAAAAAGCTATAGACGTTCTAAAATGATAAGGGTATTAACATGTGCATTGCATGTGGAGAGAGAAAATGTGTACAATTACTTCTATACCCTTTTTATTTTGGTCCCACTTAACACATTTCAATTATTTATGGCTTCTTACACTTCTGATTTTTATTACCCTTTATAGATTAACTTGATCCTACAATCATAATCATGAATTGTTAACATTCCAAAAATAACACATGTACTGCATATGAGAGTCTTTTTTCAATGTTTACGTTACATTTACATTATGTTTTAATTTTGGGTTATAATAATTTTAACAAATCACACATGCTGAATATTTGCATTGCATTTTTTATTTATTAGATTATTAATTTTGGTTAAGGACTTTTATATTAAATTTTATTTGAGATAAAGCAATAATTAAGCTCGGTGAAGGTTTTTTCTAAACCTAGCAAATTATATACATTTTTTTTCATTTTGTTATTAACATGTATTATGTGTAGATGTTGCATATATTGTAAGGATATTCAGACAGCGTATTAATAATTTTTTGATATGTGTAGGAATAAAATTAGTATGAACCAAAATGCTATGTGTAGGTGTATAATAATCTGTGTAGGGATTATATTTATGTGTGTAGGGAACCAAAATGCTATGCGTAGGTGTATGATGATCTGTGTAGGTTATATTATATTCAAAATAAACAGAAATATATAACAAATAAAATTAAAAATAATGACGTGAAAGATGAAACGAGATTTATTGAATCCAAAATAAGTTGTGTTACTTATTCACAAACTGACAAAGAAACAAAATAAAATAAATATATTAGTGAAATTAAAACTTTCAAAAATCATTAATAGTTACCAAAATAACAACATTGAAATGTTTATCATTATACCCTTGCATATAATTAAATGATAAAAGGAAAAGAAAAAATATGATTGGTTAGTTGGACTTCTCGCAATAAGATGACTTCTCTCATGAACTTAAATATATATATATATATATATATATATATATAATGTATAGTCAAATAGCAATTGATTTTTTATGTATTAGTAATTATAAAAAATGTAACATACATAATTAGTCAAAAATAAGTAAAATAATATACGAAATATATTGTAACCATCCTTTTCAATGTAGAATAACAACAAATTTTTAATAGATTTTAACACTTAATGCTGAAATTCAACTTTGGTTGTTTTTGTTAGCTTGTAATAAATAAAAGGGTAACATAAGATGTAATAATGTCATCGACCTAAATCCAATTAAATTATTATGTTTATTTTAAGTGAATGTAATGGATATTAACTATTATTAAAATTTTAAAGTATATTGTTTAGATATTCCTATTGAAGTTATGAATTTTTAGAAATATATTAGTTTTTATAGATATTAACACCGTATTAGTTTACATTCTTCAGTATAATTGGCAACACTTTTTTGGTCTATTATAAATACTTAGCTATTTGACAATATAATTTCTTATGTTAAGTCCTTAAGTTCTATATTATGTGTTTGCAGTATTTATTGCAACATTTATTTGTGAAATATGTGAAATATATATATGTTTTATAGGATTTTTCATGTTTCTATTTTATTCATTACATTTATCTGTGTATTTAAGTTACGTACATCATAAATATCATGTTGTCGTCCCCAAATATATACTTCAAATTATCTTGTCATTTAAAATTATATATTTTGTTAGACCATTTCTATATTTTCACTCGTGTCGTACACGAGTCAATAGCCTAGTAAATCAATATAAAAAGTTTGAAACAAATGAGAATATGTCATTATTCATTGAGGTTAATACTGAGGGGGACCAATGTAGATTCGTTGGAGAGAATAGCTCAGTTTTGAAAGGCTGATTTCGAATGAGGTTGGAAAGATTGTTCCATTTCATTATCCTAGTTGGCATGCTGTTCCCTATAAGTATAAAGGCCATATTATCCCACACGTTTTGTAAATTAGCATACAATGTAATGTTTAATCTCGATACCTTAAACAACACAGACCAATGGAAAGGAGTTAAGCTCAGAATCATTGTCGAGTTTCAAAGAAGTTATAACGAATGAAAAAAAAAATAAGTTTGAATAATGTTTTGATGTTGATGGTTGATATGAAGATATTCGTTCGTTAAGCTTTCATCTGATAAATGAATGGTTCACGAACACATAACTAAACGAAAACTCATGTTCATGTCCATTAAGCTTTTATCGGACAAATAAATGGTACACGAATACATAACTAAACGAAAGTTCTTGTTCATGTTTGTCCGTTAAGGAAATGAACTTGTTCATGTACGCTCGTTTAACTTTCTAGACGAGTGAAACTGAACACAAATGAATATATATTAATTCGAAAATATAATACAAAAATATATCAAGAACACGAATATGAAAAAAATCTATGAGTTACTACATTGTGACATGTAATATTCCTATAACTTTTTCATTAACTTCTTATTCTTCACCATGCAATACGCATAAACTTCTTTCAGCTTTTAAATCATGACCCACTGGTAATTTTTTTAGTAATCACATTACCTTAAAATATTCACAATATGTGTAAAGAAAACCTTGGTATCAAGGTAAAAGAATGAACCGAGTGCCAGATCCAAAACCAAATCAATTCTCTCTTCCGATTCAGACTTCCAATTGAAATTCAGATTACACCTACCTCTATCAGCATCAATTCGTTAAAATAAATAAATAAATAACACAAACGCACAAAAGAAAACATTTTTAACTCAACAACAATATTTCCCCCAAATCAACACCTCACAACATTACTTAACAAATTGAAATAATAATTTCAATTAGGCAATGACCACAACCAGCATGAAACGGCAAAGCTGAAATTGAAGCAGGTGAGACTCGATATTTGCCCTGTTGACTTTCATCCTCCATAATTTTGACAAAACGCTTCAACTCAAATCAATAATTTAAGAAATTGAAAGGATTTTTAGAAACCCGTATAATACACGAGATGATACAAATTTATTATTTTTAAACATAAATACAATAACTTCGTTAATTAAAGAGAGGTACATAATAATATATATGAAAACTGTATTACTAACTATACTACATGTACAAAGATACAAAAATAAATCTATGTTATAATTATAAAAACTGTTTACTTGCTGGCCTATATATCAAATAATGAATCTAAATTATTATAATAACATATAATCCATTTCCATTGACCTATGTATCAGTCTGAGCTTTAATTAAGCGAAGAAGGGGAATTTCGTGAGCACCCGCTTATGTCCGATTTGTAATGAGTTGGAGGAGTCCGTGGAACACTTATTTGTTTCGTGTAGCATAGCTCAAGCGATTTGTAATGATGTAAGGTTCCTCCCCCGCTTTTGTTTTCCTTTCGGGATGTTTTGGATCTACACAAATTTGTACCCATGTCTTCGGAGAAAGCGAAGACATCTATGCGGTTTGCTTAGTTGCAACTTGGTGCTTGTGGAAAAGGAGAAATTTATTAGTTCATAGTGGGGGCCGGATCGACCTAGCCGGACTTGTGGAAGAAATAAAAGTAATGTGTTCTTGTGGGTGAAGAATAAAGGAAGGCGAAACAATCTTACGTGGGATAAATGGCGTTGTTTTAGTTTTTAACAGCGTCGTTTGGTAATTTATATTTGATGTGGGTGTTGGTTTGTTTCCAGCATGTTGTATATTTGTAAACTTTTCTAGCTTCTTGCTAGCGTCTTGGAATGAATTTGTTGGTCTTTCAAAAATAAAATTTATGCGAAGAACAGGGAAACAGAAAACAATCACTAAAAAATGGAGTAACAAAATACGAGTTCAATTTAAACTATAAATAATTGGAGAATGCACTAAAAAACCTTAGAAATCTTCTATACCCGATGAATTCTTGTTATCCTCTTGACAAACACCTAGCTAACATAAAACGCAAATTTATTTGTGATTCCCGATCTATGCAGTCAATCTCGGTGGTATCTCTGTGGTATATCGGTGGTATCTTGGTTATCGGTCCTCGTGTGAAATATCGGTCAAAATATCGCTCAGAATCTCGGTACCGATAATATCGGCGACATTGACCGATATTTGGCCGATATTGACCGATATTTCGCCGATATTTCACCGATATTCCCGATATCAGTTTTTTAAGTCTTAATTTTCAACTTTTAGTGTTTTATGTTGGTGGTTTGAGTCTTAAATCAGTTCCTACTTGCTACTATTGTAAGGGTTTTGCAACTTGCAAAAGGATAATTTTTAAATAGTAGAAGAGTATAATGAATTGTTAGTGTTAAATTGCTATATATATAAATTTTGCATGATATTAAAATTACCGATATCCCACCGATATCTCACCCCGATATCCGATATTTTTCCGCATTAACTGCTTAGTTCCCAATGAATCCTTGTTATCCTTTTATGCTAGCCTGATCTATTAAAATCAGTGGTGTTAAAAGAAGTTATATAATTCTCTTTTTAAGAGAATGTGAGCTATTACCTTCATGTCATTCTCATTAATTTTTATTCTTAAATTATTCTCTATCATCCAAATTTAAAATTAATAGATTAGATTCCTTTTCATCATTTTCATTTTTGTTGTACATTGTATTTTAACCTTACCCCAATTTTAAAGCATTAATTTTAGAAATGATAAATATTGTTATAAATTTATTAAAAGGTGTGAAATTTAATGTGATAGTTTTAAGTGACAAAACTTGTAGTTTTTATTATCGACTATAGATGAGTGGGAAATTGGAGTTTGATTGGGTTGCATGGATGATTAAAAAAACGGATCGGTTTAGGTTGTTTTATAAATGGGATTAGTCTTAAATACGCTACGTTTAGGAAGAATAATCGGAATGAAGCCTCTGATTGGATTACTCGCTAAAAAGGCTCAATTGTGGTGCATATTAACGGCCTACGACTAACAAAAATATATATATAAATAAACAATTAATGTATTTCACGGGTTTCTTTTGCAAGGTTTCTTCATTTATTAGGCGGTCTAAAAACGGTTGACCGAATCAAATGCCACTCGTGAACCAATATATATGCCATGGAATCCCATTGTTCTTGGATGGACATAAAACACAACCTTAATAATGCTAAGGTCTTTCAGGGTCGGGCCTAAGGGGGGCTGAGTGGTCAACAGTCGCATGTCTGACATCCCGTTAGACTCGATTTTTTAAAATTATATGTATTATTATTAAAATATGTATGTATATAGTGTTTAAGCTTAATTGCATAACTCTTAGAGCATTCCCAAACCATTCCATATATTTTTCTATATACTTTAGCTAAAAAACACCATTTCATAAATTTATCTATCATTTTTCAAAATTCTTCCACATTCTATACTCTATTCATATCCATAAATTAATTCTTTATTATTTTTTTCTCTTTTTTCTTGTTATTTAGTAAATGATCATTGGGAGATATGTGACATATATATGGTATGAATAAAAAATGAGTCCCCATATTTAGGGATTTACTTTAGTTGTTATATAACTCATCCATATAATAGGGAATGGATTTGAGAGGTGATTTTGATGGTTTTCTTAAAATTTACCCTAAATTATATGGGTTTAACAACTTTAGAGAATGGGTTGAGAATGCTCTTAGTCTGGACTTTGGTCTAGTGGCAAAGAGGCAATACTCTCAACAAAAAGTTATTGGTTTCTAATCTCATTTGAGACATGTTTATTCCAGGGACGGCCCAACATTTTTAAAGGCCTAAAGCAAATTATAAAAGTGAGGCCCATTTGATACAAACATATAAGCAATGCACTTTTTATAATTTTTTGAATGAATGATGGATAGGCCTTATTAAGTACTACCAGAAATTAAATAATGACTCCGAGGAGTTGATTTTTCAAAGTCTAGTGATACTGCTAAAAAACAATGGCACGTGTCCATTTGTATTTCAAGCTTTAGGTTACATTTTTTTTTCAAAAGGTGAGTTTTATATTACATAAATCAACATATCTAAGGTTTACTTAAATCTTATACTCAAAAGAAATAAAATTCTAGAAGATGCTGTCCAAGGAAAAATAAAAAAAAGAAATTGAGTTATACTATATTTATCAGATCCAAACAAAATACACTTCATTCCTTTGTGTAAAAACATCATAAAAACAAACTACATATTTAATTTCTGAGAGAAGATACAACCAAGAAACGACTAATAAGTCAGTATGAAATTATTTAACAAAACAATTAACAATATGTGACAATACCTAGTGTTCTATCCCACAAATAGGTCTTTTAACTAACGATAAATCAATAACAACAATATGTAATTAGCAAAGTAGCAAACCATAAAATTGACAGTTTACCTTGGTAAATTGGGAAAGCCAGAAGAGGGAGAATCACACAAGAGTTGATTGCTAAATTTTGAAGATTTCAAATTTGAGAAAGGAATTGTTTATAACTACTAAAAAACAATATTAATTAGACGATTGCAATTTCATGGGAATCTGAATCCCTATTTAGTGCTCAGTAAGCAGCCCAAAAATAGAATGCAGACTTGGCCCATAACACAAAAGACTTAAAAAATGGGGGGCTCTTGGTTTTTTTTTTTTTTTTTGCTTAAAGCTCTAGCTTCACCTAGATATATTGTTAGGCTAGGCCTAGTTCAATCATATTTTTATACAAAGTTTTTTAAATAACCCAAATTATTACCAAGTAAGCCCATATAAAAATTAAATTGTTTAAACCCAGCGAAATACACCTTTTACCTAAAGCTCAAAATTTTTTTCGCATTTGGCCCAATTTTTTTTTGTTTTACCAGAGCCGGCCCAGAGATCTTAATTGAATATATAAGCGTACTTTATGGTAAAAACTTGTTTTTTATATCACGACTCATAAAAACTAAAATTATATCAACGGATCGACGTATAGTTACCAGGGGCGGACCTACTCCTATGCTATGAGTGCCGACCCCCGTGAGAAAAATCCTATCCCTCAAAATTATGTTAGGAAGTTTGTAAATTATAGGGTGGGTTTTAAATGGTTGTGAATGTAAATTATAAGATGAAGAAAGAAAATGTAATATTTTTTTGTAAATTCGGGAAAACAAAGTTTGCCCATATTTACTTTTTATTATTTGTTGAATTAGTTGTGAGTATATGTGAGAGAAAACTGCAATGATATATAATATTATATATATATATATATATATATATATATATATATCATTTCAGAAGTGTTTTTAGTGCGAGAAATCATTATAACCAATCATAATTTTTCTTTTAATTTTATCTTTAATTTATTTTGAAGGGTATAATTGTAATCTCCATAAATGTGTGAATATGTTAACTATTAATTGCTGGAGGTTTCAAATAATATTTTATATTTTATTTTACTTAAACATTTGCAAGAGGTTAGTGTATGTATTATTCAAACATTTGCAAGTATTATTTTATTTTTTTAAACATTTGATTATGGTAACTATTTTTTATTTGTCTTTAATTAGTATATGTATTGTACGTATTCCTCATGTTAACATTAGTGTCCCACAATTCTTCAAATTAATGTTTTTTTGTACCAATCTTTGTAAACGATAAACTATTTTGTATATTAAGAAAAAACATTACATATCATACATGACAACTTATTATGTTTTACTTACACATACCATAGACATAAGTTTGCATATTTTTTTTACATGTGTTCATCATAATACTTCAAATATATTTTTATAGAACAAAATTTTACATCACCCTAATTAGTTAGTTTCGTCAACTGTTTGTATTAATGTTAGGTACGTACGCACGAATGTAAGTACGTATGTAGGTACGCAAGTATGTGTAGGTGTGCATGTAAGTACGTAAGTATGTTGGTATGCATATATGTGTAGGAATGTAAGTATGTAGGTATATATGTACTAACGTATATATGTATGTATGTACGTACGTACGTACATTTGTATGTATGTGGTATGTGTAGGTACATACGTAAGTATATACGTATGTATGTACGTTGGTATCTACGTATGTAGATATGTATGTGTGTAGGTATAATAACTCATATGAGGTTAAAAATTGATTAAAAGTCCACCGCAAAAACTATTACTTATAACGTAATGAATGGTCGAATGTCTTAAAGATTAAAAATTTCTTGAATAAGAGCTCCTAATAACAAGATAATTGTGGTTATGATTTAATTAATTAAGGCGTAAATGGTGGTAACGGATGGAGACATTGAAGTCTGATTTAATGATTCCAAAACACCAAATACATTTATACCCTTTTGAATTAAATATATGTTGCAATAATGTGTAATTAATTACAAATATGCCATTTGGATTGTACACCATTGATTAAACACCATCAATGGTTCAGATTTGCTTCTCGCATTTCTCACCCTAAAATCATTTCTCGCATGATCCATCCCCTATATATATATATATATATATATATATATATATATATATATTAGTTTGAGACTCGTGTATTACATGGGTAATTGTTGAAAATTTTAAACTTTAATCATTAAGTGAAATACACTCAGCAAATTGATCATATATAGTTTATACAATTACAATTAAATTAAAATTACATAACTAAGTTTACACAAATATGTTACAAATAGGTAAAAACATTCTTTTACACTACACTTGTGATTGTATTAGCATGTATACATTGTTTATCAAAAATCAATATCTTTAGTTAATATTTGCTTGTAACTCTTAATAAAGTAACATATAGGTCTGCTTATAACTCTTGATATAACCATATATAGTTGTCTGTGTGACAAAAAAAGGTTCTTCAAGTACATACCAACTCTAGATAAATGATCATATATATCCATGATATTAATAAAAAAAATATTCATACACATAAAATATTATAGCTTTTAATCAATTAATATGATGTAATTTGAGAACATCTGCTCTTGTTTATCTAAAAATAAACATGTTATCTCAAAAACCATATACCTGAACTTTGATGATATAAAAATAATAACTCATATGAGGTTAAAAATTGATTAAAAGTCCACCGCAAAAACTATTACTTATAACGTAATGAATGGTCGAATGTCTTAAAGATTAAAAATTTCTTGAATAAGAGCTCCTAATAACAAGATAATTGTGGTTATGATTTAATTAATTAAGGCGTAAATGGTGGTAACGGATGGAGACATTGAAGTCTGATTTAATGATTCCAAAACACCAAATACATTTATACCCTTTTGAATTAAATATATGTTGCAATAATGTGTAATTAATTACAAATATGCCATTTGGATTGTACACCATTGATTAAACACCATCAATGGTTCAGATTTGCTTCTCGCATTTCTCACCCTAAAATCATTTCTCGCATGATCCATCCCCTATATATATATATATATATATATATATATATATTAGTTTGAGACTCGTGTATTACATGGGTAATTGTTGAAAATTTTAAACTTTAATCATTAAGTGAAATACACTCAGCAAATTGATCATATATAGTTTATACAATTACAATTAAATTAAAATTACATAACTAAGTTTACACAAATATGTTACAAATAGGTAAAAACATTCTTTTACACTACACTTGTGATTGTATTAGCATGTATACATTGTTTATCAAAAATCAATATCTTTAGTTAATATTTGCTTGTAACTCTTAATAAAGTAACATATAGGTCTGCTTATAACTCTTGATATAACCATATATAGTTGTCTGTGTGACAAAAAAAGGTTCTTCAAGTACATACCAACTCTAGATAAATGATCATATATATCCATGATATTAATAAAAAAAATATTCATACACATAAAATATTATAGCTTTTAATCAATTAATATGATGTAATTTGAGAACATCTGCTCTTGTTTATCTAAAAATAAACATGTTATCTCAAAAACCATATACCTGAACTTTGATGATATAATTATCCTTGAAATCTTTACAATTTGAAATTGATTAATCATGATAAATTTGTTGTCATTAATATTCTACGTATGACAAATTTTTTAATTGACTTTATATTTTACAATTAACAATTGTCTAATCAAGCAACATAAAAACCGAAAATTTAAATATAATAAAATGATTTGTTTATTTCATATGAATGTAATTGTCAGGAAAATGAAAAATACATACTAACATTAAAACCATGTTTAAATAATAGTGATTATTCTGAGTTAGAAGAATATTAGAAGATTTATATAAAAGTTGAAAGTAGGGCTGTCATTTTTACCCGTAACATAAAACCAAACCCAAGAAAACCCATACATGAACCAAACTAACCCGACCCGAGAAACTTGTACTCAAGAAAATACTAACTCGAACCTGAACCGAAGTAATTCGGGTTGGTTCTTGGGTCCGAATTTTAGGTTCCAGGTCAACCTGAAAACGTATATTTTTAAAATCATATGTATTTTTAGGTATTAAAGGCTAAGCCTTAGCCACTGACGTTATCATGATTTAGTCAAAGTCGATTGTTCTCATTCCACATATTATGAATTGAATGTTTATTGTTTATTATTTTGAATATAAACAATAATAAACACTTTAACTAACACTTCAAAATTCACTAATCGTCTCTTGTCGATCCATATGGAGAATACTTATTATATGTAGTAATGGATTTAGTTGGAATAAACCTATAATTTTAATGTCATAAATTGAAATGACTTTAAAGATAAGGATTATATATGAAAATTGGTTGAAAAATAGGTGAGGATGGCTATGGTATTGACAAGCGACAAAAACGATAGGCTTTTATTATAATAAATAGATATTGTCTTTCGAAAGAAAATTGACCAAGAGATAAATGTAATGTTTTTAGTGTAATTATAAATTTGAGAATAAGAGATAGGTTGAGAAAGCTCTTATAATGTTGAAATTTTGATCGACCCCTGTAAAATTTTAACACTGATTTATGTGAATTTCAAAATTCAATGGACGATGAGAAAAAGTAGAAGAAACAAGTAGAAATTCTCTTACCGATGTCGCTGCCTTTTCACAATTATGGTGTTGCGTTTGTTAGATGGAGAAGATAAAGACAAGAGTACAGTGAGTGCCGCATTTCTTTTTGATCTGGGCATTTTAAACACTTTGTGGGCTACATCTTGTACAAACTTAAAAGAAATATATAAGGAAACAGATATATAAGAAATGCGTGACTACAGTTTGTTTATTTATATACTGATTTGTTCGATTACTATTAAAAATATAAATTCATATGTTTTTTTTCTATTTTTTATATTTTATTTACTTTCATTTATCAACTTCTCTATATATTTTTTTATAACTTACTTTTTTAAAATAACCTTACACCAAATACTGATCGGAATAAATGTCTAACCTATAATCATCAACTTAAAATCGGTCAAGTGGTTATATATCAATTAGAAAAATATATATATATTATATGTGCTTATGTGAGTAGGAATTATATATATATACACAACCTGGCCCCACCCGAATGGCTGAACCGGGTGGAAAAAAACCCGATTTAACCCGACCCGAAGGCCGAACTTGAACAATTTATTTATATATAACTGAGTATTGATCAAAAAAATTTCCGACCCCTGTGAGAAAATTTCATGGATCCGCCACTGATAGTTACAGGTATGTATTAATTATTTTGTAGGCCACATGATGAAACTAGGGTGCAAATGATCCGAGGATCGGCTCGTTTAAGTTATACGGAGCTTGAGCTAAGCTCGGCTCGTTTCGAGCTCTATTTCAAAGCTCGAGCTCGGCTCGCGAGTAGACGCTCAATCTCAAGCTTTGTTTGGGCTGGCTTGTTTACTATTTATAAATTTATTTTTGTTATATTGATAACTATATATATATAGAGAGAGAGAGAGAGAGAGAGAGAGAGAGAGAGAGAAATGATATTTAAGAACTTGATGAATTGTAAAAACTTTAATAACTCAATATGAATCACACATTTAATTAAATGAGTATAATATATGTTGCAAAGATTAAATTTAATTAAAATTTAAATAATGAGAGAGAATAAAGATTTTTGAAGATTACACAAATTTAAATATTAGTTATACATGTGTAAAAAGTCGATTCGGTGTGTAAAAAAATACTGTAATTTTTTTTACGTTACTTACACTTACATATTACATACGCGTAACAACAATTCAAAAAAAATTGTTACGTTTAGTTCTTTCGAGTTCTTAAAACTCAAAGTGGTTCTCAGAAAAAATCAATTATATATATATATATATATATATATTTCATTATAACATTATGTATAAAATAATATATATTATTTAGTTATTTTTTCGTAACATTGTATATATTTATAATATCGGGAGATGTCGTGCAATCCGGTTTGTACATCCTGCATAGTCAATTGTACGTATTCATCACATATGTGGCTGTGTTGTTTTGCTTGCCAAGTGTCAGTAATTTTTCTTGCCAGCTCTTGGCGATTTTTAGCTATGTGTCTGTTTTCCAGCTATTTTTATCTTTAAAGTCTTTTATATTATTTTAGTCATACTCTCTCTCTCTCTCTCTCTCTCTCTCTCTCTCAAACTATGAATTCATTTCTCAAACCTTTCTCTCTCTCTCTATATATATATACATATATATATATATATATGAAACTCGGTTGTGATGGCCCGATGGATGTTCGTGGTCGTAGGGTTGTGCGCATTTGGTGGTGGTCGTTTGGTAGGGTAAATATTCGCCGCTTCATCTGACACCGTTAAGGTCGTTGATGGTGGTCGTTTGGTTCGATTCACCGTCGCTGCCGGGGTTGATTTCAAAACCTAAGGCGACTGTGGCCGAAGGCATTTTGTTCGATTTGCCATCGTTGTCGGGTTCAATTTCAAATTCCTAGGTGGCGGTGGCTGTTAAACTTATGCTGTTGAAGATGGTTGCCGGCTGAAACAGTGTTTAGCGACTTCCATTTTGTAGTCGTTGGCGGCGTTGGTGTCCTGGTGGTCGTGCGTACAACCAATCGTTTAATTCCATTCTTCCATTTGCCATTGTTGGCCGGTTCGACTTCAAAATACCATGTAACGGTGGTTGTTAGGTTTTTGAGGGAGGTTACCACTTTAATAATCGTTTTGCCGACCTCCGTAGGCTGTGGTGGTGTCGCTGTGGTTTCATCCGTCGTGTCTTCTGTTGACGATTTCTATTCGGAACCCTTGTTGGCAATAAAGTGGTAGTGAAATGGGTCGGCATGGTTGATGATGACATGTTTAAGCCTATTTGTAAATCTATTTCTTACCAACTTTTGATTGTTGGCTTGGTTTTCTTGAATTGATTTCCGCTTTAGCACATGAGATTTGTTGTTGGTTCGCTTTGATTGTGGACGGATTTATCGCTGCCTGGTTCTATTTGGGATGTGCCCGTCAGAGGCGTTGGTCGGTCTTCATCTATCGCTATCGACGTTCGATTCGCGACCGTTGGTGGCGGTAGCTGCCGAGTTCCGACTTGGAACCTTTGGTAACCTTCATCGTAAATTGATGGCCCAAGTATATGGTTTCTTGATGACAACTGCTTTGCTTTTGGCTGTAAAAAAGGTCCTATGTTTATGAGTTCATTGTTTTGGTAGTTGAATTTAGTTATGATGTAAATTTGGGTTTCAAAACCTTTGGCCTCAATCGATTGGTTTCACCAAAATTAAGTTGGTTAGTCATTTGTGTTAGAAAAGGAATTTGATGTTATTTGCTTTCTGTTGTGGCACAAGTCCTAATGTGTGTATAAATTTTATCTAATGAAGTATAATAACTTGACATATTGCGTTTATGGTTTGATATAGAGCAAAGTGTTGTGGTGTCTTATGTAACTTGAGACGTGCTATCCTAAGTTTGCATGATTAAATATAATTTAGAGTTTATGGTGATTTATATAATAACTTGACGGTGCATCTTCAACTTCAATGGTGTAGTTGGAAACATTGAAACAGACGCCCGCCCCGCAAGGCGGGGCTAAAAGTACTAGTTAATTAGTATTATTAAACTTATATAAAAAAAGTTATATCAATGGCATTCTCGTTTATGCTCGCGAGCCGGTTCGAGCTCGATAAGTGAAGCTCGAACTCGGGTTCGTTTATTAAACTAGTTTACTTTTAGGATCGAGCTCGGGCTCGATTAAGCGCGGCTCGATCAAGATTTTTCATAAGCCGATCTCGAGTAGCTCGGTTCGTTTTGCATCCCCAATGAAACTACACATCCAACATTTCAACTACATATAAAGGAGAAGACCAAAAAAAAAAATAAAAATTATACTAATCTTTTTAACATCCTTCATGCACGGTGGTGAACTCATAATATATTTGTTGACGGTTCGTAAATTTTTGGATTTGGTTAAATATTAACTTTTTATTTGTTCAAACCATGTCGAGTCATATAATAAGAAGTTAAAACTACGTTAAATTTTAAAATACATACTAAATAAATACATGTTAACGCAATTATTAGACTAAAACATAAAATACAGAAAAAAAATAACTAAGTCACTTAGGATCCGTCCGTTGCCATAGGGTTGTTAAACGAGCATAGAGTAGATGTAAATACATTGAGCCACACATGTGTTGCAGCGTGTTAACTCACAAAAGTATAAACCGAAACGTTAAACAAAATAATGTAAAAGATGAAAGTATAAGGGACCAAAGTTGAAAGTGGAAAAGTGTTGGAGTTAAACTAATCGTCAACACTGAACTTGCTGTATGGAATGAATTCGATGGAATGAATTCGATCAGAAAGCTGTTTTCTCCTTCAGTCTTCTCTAGTTATAGAAGTCGCGACCGAGGTCCTAGGGCTCACGAATGCACGCCAGATTTGGCTTGCTCTTATAGCCGCCTACAATAATGCATGCATTCGTTGAACGCGTCCATTCTTTGCGTGATTCTCTTCGCCAAATCTCGAAAGATACATCAACTGTCATTGATTATTATCATCGTTTCAAGGCTATTTGTGGTCAGCTTGCTGCAATTGGTCAACTCATTGTAGACTTCAAAAAACATCATTATTTTCACGGTGTTTTAGGTCCGTCTTATGAAAAATTTTCCACTTCCATACAAACTTCAAACCCTACTCCTCTATTTTCTGATTTAGTTGCAAAGGAGGAGAGTCATGAGCAGTTTATGAAAACCTTTCACGGTCCCAAACCTCACTTGTTGCATTCCATGCTAATCAGAAACGGGTCACTTATGGCCATGGTCGTTCTTTTCGAGGTTCAGACTCTCGAGCTACTTACAACAATGATAAGGGAAATGGTCAAGTTCGAAGGGTGCTTTACTGCCAATTGTGTTGGACTAATGTGCATTATGCATATTCTTTTCCTAGTCTTGAGTCACATATGTGGTGTGGAAAAGGTATATAATAAATAACCACTATAAATGTGATTCACAACTAAGCTTTAAAAACAGAAAAACCTAACTAAGCGTCACAAAACAGCAAGTGAACCGATCATGTATAGCACAAAAAATTTAGCCCGGATGTCGAACTCAAAGACTCGTGAGGTGGCTCAAAATACTTAACCCTAACTAAGTCCTGCCTAATAACTTAATTTGTTTATTTTAATTATTTAAAACTAAACATATATAGTTAATGAACTTGAAATTTTACAAACATAACAGAACTAACGAAACTCTAAAATATGAGGAAAGGGGACCACCTAGGTAAGGTATCCTAATGACAATAAACGAACCTCGGATGGCAACAAACACACGAAACCGGATTCAAAAGATAACTTATCTTGACACAATTCGAAGGAAAATGGCTCTGCACAGCTAGTTTTACAAAAAACCCTCAAAAGCTCCCTTCACAAATTAACCTAATAAAAAACTGAACAACCAATCAACGTCTCGCAACGGTCAACTAAATCAATTAGGCCAAAGAGATAAAGGACACCTAATATCTTGGTCCAACTAAAAGGAGGTGAACTACCGGAATAAATGCAAGTACACAACTAATTATGACTAGCCATGACCTTAAAAACAACCAAAAACACAAATGTATCGGTTTGACACGCAACCTTAAAAGACATGAAACCAATTCGTGTAAAACAAGGTCACACGGGATTCAAATAATCAATTCACATAAAAATCACAACATCATTCACATAATTTAATCATAAAAATAGAACTTTACAATAGAAATCCAATCATATGTTCGTTAATCAACCCAAAATAACTGCTAAAACATTATTATTCAACCAAACTTAGGTAGGTTTAATAATTTTAAGTACTCATATTAATAATAAAAAAAGACAAATCATAAACTTAGCAAAACTCATGTTCACAATACTTGCGGAAATAAGAAACAAAATTAAAGATGAAAATTTAATGACGACAAACCAATTAACGAACCCATATTTAATCCTTAGCTCCAAAAACCTTGTCCCTTCTCTCCAAATATTGTACAATCGCAACCAAAATAACACTCCCCCCCCCCCCCCCCCCCCCCCCCCGCGTCCCTTTTGTCTTTTGTCTATCCCAACTCCTAGATAACAAATTACATTCAGCCGTCCACAGTCTAACCATCTATGTAATTGTATACCAAGAAAGATGAGGTGTCGGGCTATGTTCGTTCCCCTACCCATATCGAATAATAAGATTGTTTGATTTCTAAATAGTGAGCTCTAACTGATTTAACATGGTTTAGACCCATGTATGTTATAATTTTCGCAGATCACCAAACATGGATAGTCTTACATGGGTCATAACACCTCCCATACAAGGTTTGTTTCAAACGGTTTGTGATTTGTTTCATCCCAATCACTCCCTCAATTGTCTAAACCCTAATCGACCCTGTGTCTCCTGCACCACAACTCTCCTATTCATACTAAGATATCGAATAAACAACCGTACAAGTACAATAACCTGTTCCTTATATGGTCATCAGTCTGATTATTAGATTGAATGATTTGTTATTCATCCCCACTTTTATCTCCTTTAAACGAAATCTATGAAATCAAATTTGATTCGGTTAATTGATGTATTTGGTTCAAACATCTGTGATTTTTGAAACATCTCTACCGTCGCTACATTTTCCGGCCACCTGGAACTTGATTATCGGTGCCATCGATGGCAATGTCCTAACTCACATTGATTTCTTACACAAGGTTACTAAAAAGTTAGGGGTTAATGGGTTAAAATATGGAGATATTAAAACTAAGAAGATGTTACAGGTCTGGACTACACCGTAATTACAAATATAACGTGTTTTACAAAGTAAACAGATTGTGGTCCTAAATCTAAAGTGAGCAAGTTTTATAAAGAAAAACAAAAGAGAAGATAATCTTCTAGAAGAATTATGTTAACAATAGACCTTAGAATACAACTTTGAATTAGCAGATAGATTGATAATACCTATGTATGGTGTCTCTGCTTACTGTTGAATTATGCACTTTGTGACTATGGTTAAACTTGGATGCCCTATCAACCTCTGACTTTTTATTTGGCATAAAATACTTATCACCAAGTATCATAATGAAATGGGAAACATGTATGTATGATCTAATTTTGTTTTCAACCTATTAAATAATCTATGTATATGGGGGTATTTGATCATAATATTGATTTGTTGCATTTTTGGTAGTTTACTGATATTATTTTTAGTTCCTTTTGTTTTGTTGAGAATTCCCTTTGTCACACTTTGGTGATCTCTGGTTATTGGACTACTAAACTTATTATGTTAATAAAATGTTTATTTTGGAGTCAGGTCTTAGCGGGAGTAGCCTCTCTATCTTTCAAAATAGAGGAACGGTTTGTCCCATCCTGCCCCCCACCCCTAGAGATGAAAAAAAATACCGGTTCTTGAACTGAAACCAGTTTCTAAACTGAATTGTTTAAAATGGAACTAAACTTAAGGCTTGATATTGGTTAAAACCAAACAAAACTAGTTTTGAGAACCAAGTTTTGGTGAACAGATTATTCAATTTAACATACAACCATCAAGTTTTAGCATTAATATTCTTTCATATGAGTTAATAACATCCTACAGAGTACCAAACGAGTCGTTGACGTCCCAACGGGTGTCTGATGATTCATC